>NW_012148519.1:1868934-1977336 GCF_000956105.1 Propithecus coquereli
CATAATCCTAGCACTGTGGGAGGCCAAGGTGGGAGGATTGCTTGAGGCCAGGAGTTCGAGAGCAGCCTGAGTGAGACTCCATGTCCACCAAAAAAAAAAAAAATGAAAAAATTAGCGGGGCCTGGTGGTACGTGCGTGTAGTCCCAGCAACTCAGCAGGCTAAAGCAGGAGGATCACTAGAGCCCAGGAGTTTGCGGTTGCAGTGAGCTATGATGATGTGACTGCACTCTAGCCTGGGTGACAGAGTGAGACTGTGTGTGGGGAAAAAAAGCTTGATTGACTTTGAAAATCCTAGTGCTTCCATTGGCCCACTTGTAGAGGGCTCCTCAGTTGCGGAGGGTTCCTCAGTTCCTTTCAAAAGTAGGTCTAGAGATAGCCTTTAAACAAAATAATGCACTTTTGTACATGTCTTAAGTTTTAATATTTTACTGAAAAAGGATGTGACATAATACCCTAAGTCAGGAAACTTTACAGTTCCAACTAGAGGCAATAATGAACACCAGGACAGCAACAGATGACACCAGAGGATGAGGTGTGGCGTGGAGCACCAGAGTTCAACATTCATTCCTATGATTAATGGGCAAGGCTTCTGGAACTATAGTAGGCCAACTTGTTTAATTTCCATATCAACCAATTAATCCTATGCCCCATTTCTCAAATACCACTGGCTATGTGCTCCATTGCATGTTTTAAAAAAAAATTCGAATGCTTATTAAATTACAGTTTGTGCATATGTAAAATTACTGTGATTTTGTGTATATAAATATTACAGGGAGAAATAATTCCCCTGTTTAAAATATTATTTCTAACATTTTCAAAGAATTACCTCTGGGATGAAATTTTTTGCTCTAAAGTTATATTTTTCTTACCCTTTTATTGCTTTTTAGAGGGGTTAAGGTAAGTTCGTTCAGCCATTTTTGAATTATCCAAGCATGAAAAAAGTTTTTCAGCTGTTAAGAAAATTGTTTTGAGCTGTTATATGTGATCATACAACACTAGACAATGGAACGTGATATCTGGCAGATAATACAATATAGAAAGGCATGGACATTTTTTTCAGCATGGCTTTTCCAAATGGCACAAATTAAGTCAAATATTGCATTGTCTTATGGCTTAAAAATACATCTTTAAAGACCTATACAGTATTTTCTGATATTTCATCAAGTATGTTTTATTATGAGATTAACATGAGTTAAACTTACAATGATAATTATCTTTTGATAGTATCTAATTACAGATTTAATATTCCTTGCAAGATACAAAAGGGGGACAAAAGATAACATTTTGTTATGTGTCTAAAAAGGAAGTCAAGTTCAGATTCCTTCTCTCTGGGTCTTAGTTTTCTCATCTTTATGATGCAGATGATGTCTGGGTCTGGTTCAGCTCTGACATTTCTAGGATCCCATGTAATGCTGCTGGGTGGTTGTCTTCCTGGCATTAGTAGAATTAGAACAATAGCCACTGGAGGCTGTGCCAAAAAACTTAAGTTTTAGACTTTTAGCATGGAAAATAATAAATAAAGCTTCAACATCTCAGCCACAGTCTAACCTGTATTTAAATCTGCATAGGAAGATATTGTTACAGCTGAAGTCAAAAGTGGAGAGATATAAGAAAGGTAACCGTGGCAAAGATAGTCCCTTTCTGTTTCCCACAGCACAGATAGAGTTGATGGATGCTTCTTACACCCTTAAAAATCAAAATCCTGGCATGTTTTGCCCCTTAGCTTTTCCTTCAGATTTCTCTGTTGAGCATAATATTGTTTTATTTTGTGATAACAACAGCAGCCTTGGAAAGTGCCTATGTGCACTTGCACATTCTATTCACACTGATAGTACAATTAATGTGGATGTCAATTTTGGTGTTAATTTTGGGTCATGATTAGTGTTGACACTTTGTGTCAGACTAATGGCATTTATGGGCACCATCAGAATAAATGTTAATATTATCATGTTTTTACTATCTGTTATAGTAATATTAAACCAAGGTCCTCCCAGGAGAAAAAAATACATATATGGATAGATAGATAATGCCTTTCTGTATCGCTGGTGTTACTCAGCGAGAAAATGACATCTCAGGGCAGAATCCTAATCACTGTTTGGAGCATCAGAAATAATGATCACCTCTGATCGGAGGTTGTGAATAATTCATTCGATTTGATTTTCACGTCCTGTCCAGTGATACTTTTCAAACCAAATGTGTTTCTACAGGAAAATAATGGTCCCACTTCTTATGGAAATACTGTGGCACAAATCATTTTACCCACATAAAAACAGTTAAATAAGACTGTTCTCTTCTGCTTGCTTTCTCCTCCTCATCCCCTCCTCCCTCACTTGAGCATGTTTATTCCAGCATCAGAATGTGGCCAAAGAAATATTTTCTTCCTTAGAACTTATATAAGGGAAGCAAATATTTATTTCTGCTTATCCTTAGCTCATTCACTGTAGCTCTTTTGATCCTTTCTTTTTCATTTAAAGATAATTAGCTTAGGTTGATAACCCTCAACCTAAGAACACCTGCTCATTGGAATGTTCTGTTATGAAAAATAATCAGAAATTAAATATTTTAAAACTTACTTATGGCTATATTAATGAAAACATAATTTGCTAAGGACCCAGGACCATTTGCCTAGTCAGTACCTGAGAGAGGCAGTGGTCAAGGAAGAAGATGCCGGCACTGCCAATTTGAGTCTGAAACCCATCGACTATAAACCCACCTACTCACAGGCAGGCTACAGGCTGCCCTTTTGTTACTTTCTTAGCCCGTCAGTCTTTCTTCGGCCCTTAGTCCTAGAGTGTCATTTTCACCAGGTTTCACCTGGATAAAAACGTTAGGGGGAAAGAGAAGATGAAAAAGGGGATTCAGTGATGGAATTTTCCTTGTTTATTATTCCTTAGTTAATATACAAAGCAGCTTGGGCTTAGGTGCCTTGTATATTAGGCAAAATCAATGAATGTCACATTCCTAATCACATTGTCACACTTGTGTATACCTTTATAGTGACTACAGAATTTTCAATAAGAAATCTCCATTGTGTATATAATATAGATAGCCCCATCTATATAAAGTAATTCAGTAAAGACTGAAAAACTTACAGTGTCCTAATTAAGTGTGGGGGGGATATGACTGTCTTCTGAAGTAATGACCTAATCCTCTGAGACAAACCTATTATTAGATAGAATATTTTGAACCATTTCTCCTGAATGTTGTGACCCTTTTTTTTCTCTTCTAAATCTAACAAGGGCAGGGGGAAGCGTTTTCCAACCTAGTTTTCATCATCAGACAAAGTATTTTGCATTCAGAAACCATTTCCAGTATCAAATTCAATTTTGTCAAGTGATTAGTTGAGTTTGGAAGAGAATAATTTAAAAACACAAAGCTGGAAATGGCTGTGTTGCTTCTACACTGGAGGAGAGCAGTTGCTATTCTCAGGTTGCAAGCCTCCTTTTAGTGACCGTGCATCACAACAGGATTATTGTTATGTATCTTTGCAGCTGTTACAGACCTGCATCTGTTGACACCAGGTGTTCCTACCCAGGCCTGCTGGAAGAAATAGGGGAGTGGGTGAATTGATACCTTGCCTATCAGTGCAAGTGTCCTTTTATGTACATATGTTTGTAAAGCTCTTTAGTCTCCTTCAAGATGAAAGGCTCTGTATAAATATAAGCTTTCGATTTTAGTACATGTTTGTAATACATGTGGTACAGTTCTAAATATGTATTTAGCTGATAGGCACTGTTCTTGTCTATTGTACAAATATTGACTTTAAAAGTATAAATATGTATTTAACCATCAGACCAGAAAAACACTGAAGCAGTTACTTCTCAGGTAGCGATATTAATATTGTATAAACCTATATATGCATATGTTTACATTCTACCACATCATTGCAGACATTTTTTTAAAGAAATGAAATGATAGTCCCAACAAACTAAGATAGTTCTTGATATTCTTATTCCTTTAAGGTGAGTCTTGGTTTTTAATTTTCATGTGTTTTTATCTCTCTAATTTTACATAAATAAGAACTGTTGTTGTATGACTAAAATCTAGAATCAGTTCCCCTAAAATGTGAGAAATCCATTAGGCTGGTAAGATTTTCCCCCTTTAAAAATTTTTTTTTATTATGGAAATGCTCAAACATACACAAAAGTGGGGATAAATAATATAAACTTCCATTTACCTGTTACCCAGCGCAGAGGTATTTGGTAGTCGTCTTCTCTCAGTTATTTTTTAATTTATAAAAATTTAAAATTATCAGTACAATACAAACATGTTAAAGAAAATTTGGAAAATGGAAAAAACACACCGTCTTATCCTCCTAGTAATTATCATCTCATTTTGCTATGTTTCTTCTTTATTTTGGGGTTTTAAAAAAATGTATTTTGGGGACAGAGATATATATAAAGATAAAGTCTCATTCTGTTGCCCTGGCTAGAGTGCAGTGGTATCATCACAGCTCATTGCAACCTCAGACTCCTGGGCTGAAATGATCCTCCTGCCTCAGCCTCCCAAGTAGCTGGGACAACAGGCACATGCCACTACACCTGGCTAATTTTTCTATTTTTTTGTAGAGACAGAGTCTTGTCTTGTTTAGGTTGGTCGCATACTCCTGACCTCAAGCAATCCTCCTGCCTCAGCCTCCTGGAGTGCTAGGATTATAGGCGTGAGCACCTGACCCCAACATGCTTTTAGATTGATAGAGTTGGAATATAATACATACTATGCACTTAATATGTGTCAGGTACCATTCTAGGGCTTAATGTGTATTTAGTCCTCACAACAAACTCATGCAGTAGGTTGTTACTACTCCCATTTCACTAGTGAAGAAACTGAGGCACAGAAAGTTTGCTGTGGTTTACCTAAGGTTACATGTCTAGAAAACTGACTGAGTCTCGGTTCTGTCAGATTCTCTTAGATTCAGATTCAGAGTCTCAGAATCTGACTGAGTCTGTGGCCTTAATTGCTACCCTGATTTGCTTCTCACAATTACTATGGCATGCATGCAGTTTTGTATCCTACTTGTTCTAATTTAGTATTACATTATGGGTACTTTAAAATGCTATTCATAGTCTTCATAGCCATTATTTTATAAGATTGCACAGAACACTAGCAATGACCTTACTATCCAATTTATTTTCTTCCAAAAACGTTTCTATCATATTTTTTAACTTTTTATTTTAAAATAATTTTAGATTTTCAGAAAAGATACAAAGATAATATAGAGAGTTTCCGTATACCCTTCACCCAGCTTTTCCTAATGTTAACATCTTATATAACCATGGTATAATTATGAAAACTTAAGATACCAACATTGGTACAATTATAGACTTTTTTTAGATTTCACCAGTTTTTCTACTAATGTCCTTTTTCTGTTCCAAGATCCAATCCAGGATACTACATAGCATTTAGGGGTCAATGACATTTATGTTTGTGCTACAATGGATGTTATTCAGCTAATGGCAGTGAAACTAATCTGGAACATACTTCCTGAATTTCTCTAGTAAGGGAAATACAATTTATTTTTGTGTAAACCTTATTTTAGAAAACAAACAATTCACATTAACTGTAAGAATAAGTTACTTAATTCTTTTGTGCCTCAGTTTCCTCATGGCAACAATAATAATAGCTTCCTCTGAGTTAATAATAATAGTAGCTATTTGAGGGCTTTTATATGCCAAGCTCTGTATTAGTTTAACATGGTGTTCCTTAAAATAGTCACTCCAGAAAGGTGCTATTGTCCCCATTTTATAAAAGGAAAAAGTGAGGCTATAAGAGGTTATGTGTTCAAAGTTACACAGCTAGTATAAAACTGAGATTTGAACCAAGATAATTTGACTCCCCAGCTTAAGCTCTTGAGCACTATTAGTATTGTCAACTTTTATTTAGTACAGTATAGCATGTAATAAATGTTCAGTTAATCGTAGCTATTATTGTTATTTTTACAAATAAAATAGTTTAATGATATTTAGGACTCTTATTCTATGATCCCTAAATATAAGTTACGGTCAGTGTTCTAAGCCCTTGTTGTTGACTTTTTTTCCAACTATTATTTTTAAAAATGACGAGAACTAGCAAGTATTTATTACTCCCATATTATGTGTAGGGATCCTACAAGGCACTAGAGAAGATGATGTAATGGTTCGAGATGGTAAGCTAAAAGCAGTCCCAGGCAGTATGTGATTAATTTTCAAAGGAATGCTCTACCCTAGGTCTTAGTAGGTGACCAGAAAAGAGAGGGGCCACTTTAGTCTAGAGGAAGCTTTACTGAAGAAATGGAATTTGAATGAATCTTTTGGAATGGATAAGATTTGGACAAGTTTTTATGTTGAAATTAATATAATCTCTGCTTCCAACAGTTTGTTCCTCAAACATATGGATATTATTTTCTTAATTTTGTATGTGGGGACATGGAAGCTCAATAAAGTTATATAATTTCAAGATCACAAATTAATAAGTTAATAAGCCTGGATTTAGATTTGAGTTTATTGGACTCCAGGCCATGTTCACCATTATATGCCCTATCCTTTGACTAGCAATGAAATCTAAATTTTACTGTAAATTGAGCATCAGATGCTTTCTTAGATGTTTATCCATTGTGCTAACTCAGAACAGAATATCTTTGAATAAGGAATCTTGCTGTACTAAGACTGATATAACACTCTCCATTCCATATTAGTACTTTTTAAGGTGGGAGGGGGACAGTCGATGAGAAACACACTTTGGAAAGATATTGATAAAGAGTAGTGTGTTCTTGGTGCTACATTGTCGACACCTAATTAGAAGTCAATATTGCAAGCATAATGACCTGACCAATTGCTGAACTGACTGCCCAAGTAACACAGTTACAGTCCCCAGGTAGTAATGAAAGTTAAGAGTATTATTTGCCTGCCCAGTGCCATATTGTCACAATGTTTACATTTGTTGTACACAAATGCTGAAGTAGATTTTTCAGGGTTTGTATCTAAGCTGCTTTTGGCCTAGGTGGCTAAGGTTAATATGTTGTAAAATTTGGTGTAAAACCCAATCTTCCTAACAACAAATGCATTTAGAGGAAAGTAGACAGAAATTAGCTTTTCTTTCCTGAAAAACAAAAGAGATTTGAGGCTAGAGGGGAACATAAGAAGGCAGTTAAAATTTCTCCACATATAGGCATTATATTAACTAGCTTCCTAAAAACCACAACCAAAATTATCCTGATGTGGGGATTTTCTCTGTGCTATTTTTTGGATGATATACTTTTCCTTCCTTTCTCTGTCTTTAATGAGCAGATAGAGTAATACTTTATCTCAGAAGGTGATTGTATTTTTTCCCATGTATTATATCCATTTTTATTTGTATTTGGTCAATGGTGTGATATATTAAATAGCTTATATTTATCTGTGGGTATTTCATATATATATTTCTTAGTGCTGAGAATCACAAATAGCTGTTTGGAAAGCTTCGACCAGCCTGATTACAGTGGATGTGCAATTGGATTGAGGAATGTGTACTCAGAGCTTATGATCACTGGCCCGGTTGAGTCTGGGTGATGCATGTGGCTTTCCAGGGATGCTGCTATTTACATCTGTTAATGACCCTTCTTGATGGCCAGCTCCCCAATGAGGTGATATGCAGCAGCCTAGGGATGAGGGAGCAAGGCTGCAGATGTGGCTGGGTCCATTAGGCAGGACCAGGAATGTTCATCTGGTAGGCTTTGTGTTTGGGGGCAAGTGGTGGGGACGGGGAAGGGACAAGAAACAGAAAAAAAGGTGGAAAAAAAAAAGAATGGAAAACATTACTTATCCAGATATGGGGGAAACAGACAGGCATACATGAAAAACTGCAGCTGTAACGAGTGTATGAGTGAATAGAAAAGAAATGGAACTTGCAAATAAACAAGTAGAAGGATTGACTAGTTTTCACATAGAAGGGGATTAAAACAGGACAGGGCCGTGAGGGTTTGGGAAGAGACATGTCACTCTGCCTTTTAAGTCAATATCATTTGTGTGACTGGTCAGATGCTGTTGATCAGAGATTTACATATATCATAGTACAGCAAGAGATTAGTTCTTTGCATCCTTTGGTTTTCTGATGCTGGAAGAAAACAGCAAGAGTTGGTCACAAGGATACAGTGTTGAACAATAGCAATTTCTTGCAGAAATGTAAGATACCTGAAGCAAGCCGGTAAAGAATGTTTCTATTATTCCTATCAAATGCTAGAGGACAGTAAAAGGACCCTGGATAACGAAAAGTGTATAGTCCATGAGAAGTAATCCTCACCCTGTTCCTTTATGTGTTGAAGATTTCTTGGAACAAATCTTAACAGAAGATGGAAATAATGTTAGTATATAGGATAGTAAAATGAGAATTCTGGATTTAATCACCATTGCCATGGCATTCTTCTACAGGTATCTTGAGTGCATTTAGACTCTGGTTTTTCTATCTTCTTTGAGCAGGCCTAAAGAAGGAATTGAGAAAGCTTTGAGATCTGTAGTAAACCAGCTGTCCTCAGCATAATCTAGAGCAGTGTACTAGAATGTTTGTTTTAGTTTCCCCGTAGGGACTTTGGCCCTTTAGCAATGTATATCTTTACATCAAGGCTGTGTGTACGTATGCTTTGATACCCTCAAGGAACCTGAAAAAAAGTCTGCAGGGAAGAAACTTGTATTCATTTGTTTGTTTATGCCTTTGCAGATTGGCATGGTAGCTTGGAAAATGACCCTGAAAAGTCCTGAATATCCAGAAGGCCGAGATATCATTGTTATTGGCAATGACATCACATACCGAATTGGGTCCTTTGGGCCTCAAGAGGATTTGTTGTTTCTCAGAGCTTCGGAACTTGCCAGGGCAGAGGGTATTCCACGCATTTATGTAGCAGCCAACAGTGGAGCAAGAATTGGACTGGCAGAAGAAATTCGTCATATGTTTCATGTGGCCTGGGTAGATCCTGAGGATCCTTACAAGGTACAGACGAAGGAAAAGATAATACTTCAAGATGCTATATGGTTATGTGCATGTGTGTGTATAGGTGTAGAGAGTGGGGAAGAGGTAGAGGCTTAAGTTCAAAAGTTGCCACTTATGGCAAAAATTAAATATAAACAAAATTACTTATGAAAATTCCTTAAGACACAGTATTAGAGACAAATTATTTCTCAGTGTGTTCACCTGGTTTTTCTTCCAGCTTTAAAACAGATCGCTATTTCTTTAGTTGAACACTAGATAAAATAATATGTGTGCATTTAGCATAAGACATGCTAAACCAAAAATATGTATCTTTAAATGATTCCACTGTGGCTTCCAGGACTTATCGGACAGTGATCACCAAAATCCCTTACATCCTCAGCTTCTGCTCCAACCTGCTTGCTCCACTTGAAACCTGTCTCTCCCCTAAAGACATTGCTTCCCCTATAGCCCTCTTAAGTACCACCTGATTTCTGTCTTTTGTACTGCTGAGCCTAGGTGGGGAATACAGTCTTCCTCAATCTCCATTGTTACTTCCAGGCCCTTTCCCCTCCCTTCTCCCTGAAAAAAATCCCATCTTTGAATGTCATGTCATCAGACTGTGCCATACCATCACTTCTCCTTGTTGTAATGTTTCCCAACCCTTTGGTCCCTCCTTCTCATTCTTTGCATCTTTTGGTTCCTGGCACATTGCCACTCTCTCCAGTGCTACTAGTCGTGTGATAATTCTTTCTGGTTGCTATATCCACACAGATGATCTTTCCCATAATCTGACCTCTTGGATCCTTGCCTTCCGCTTCCAATGGTCCTATGCTCTGCAGTAGCTCAGCCTCTCATTCCCCATAATCCCAATTTCAAGCATCACTTCCTTTGCCACCCCCTCCATCCTGTCTTTCCAGCTCCCTCTATTTACTGCTTCAAGTCTAACAATCCTTTGAACTTTCCAGGACCTACAACTATTGATCCTGCCACCTCTCTTCTGTTCTTCTCTCCTTCCTTATACCCTCGTTTTATTCCTAGGTAGCTTAAATCCCAAGGTCAATCATAGGTTAGTCATTATAATCACATTGTAATCATTACCTTTCCTTCACCTTCAACTTTTTTGCTTTTCTTTTCATTCTGCTTACTCTGCCTTACAAAAACCTTGTTCAAATCCAGCTCTATCTACTCCCATGCCTACACCTGCACAGCTGAACATTGTTGGAGAAAAGCACAGTTCTGTTGAGTGATTTTACTTTAAATTCAAGTTTACCAACAATCTGGTTGATGATTTTACATCTCTCTCCCCAAACCCCTAAGACCCTCTTCCCCAGTCCTCACTTTTAGCTCATATCAGACCTTGCTTTCCATTTCACCAAGAAATCAGAAATAGTGAGTTTCCACAACTCCCTCGTATCTTCATCTGTGCCTTTACTTTCCACCTTTTTTCCTATACTTTGGATGAACAGTTCCTTGTCTAAGGCTTATCCCTGCACTTAATCTTCTCCCTTCTTGCCAGCTTCTTCCCGCTCTTTCTTTCTTTTCTTCCTTTTTTTTTTTTTTTTTTTTTGTCCTGAGACAGGGTCTCACTCTGTCGCCCGGGCTACAGTGCAGTGGTGTCATCATAGCTCACTGCAACCTCAAACTCCTGGGCTCAAGGGATCCTCCTGCCTCAGCCTCATGAGTAACTGGGACTACAGGCTCATGCCACCATGCCCAGCTAATTTTTATATTTTTTTATAGAAACAGGATCTCACTTTTACTCAGGCTGGTCTTGAACTCCTGGACTCAAGTGACCCTCCCACCTCGGCCTTCTGAAGTGCTAGTATTACAGGCCTGAGCCACCACCCCTGGCCTTCCCACTCTTTCTTGCATCATCACTTTTCCTCTCCATTGGATCTACACTTTTAGCAGACAAACATCCCTCCTGTCATATCTCTACCTCGTTTTCTCCTTCCCTTTACAGCATAACTTCTTAAAAGAGTTGTTTATGCTTGTTGTCTCTAGATGGTCTCCTTCCGTTTTCTCTTGAACCCACTTTATTTAAGCTTGTACCCTTACCATTACACTGTAGCTACTTTTGTCAAGGTCACCAATGATTCTACGTTGATAAATTCTGTGGTGATTTCCCAGTCCTCATCTTAGTTATTTGATGATTCAGTAGTATTTGACACAGTTGGTCACTCCCTCATCCTTGAAATACTTTCTTCTGTTGGCCTTCAGTACCCCAGAGTCTCCTTTTCATCTTTCTACATTCCTGGCTCCTCTTCCTCAGTTTGCTGCCTTTTTTTTTTTTTTTTTTTTTTGAGACAGAGTCTCATTCTATCACCTTGGGTAGAGTACTGTGGCATCATCATAGCTCACTACAACCTCAAACTCCTGGGCTCAAGCCATCCTCTTGCCTCAGCCTCCTGAGAAACTCGGACTACAAGTGCACACCATAACGCCCAGCTAATTTTTCTATTTTTAGTAGAGATGGGGTCTCACTCTTGCTCAGGCAGATCTTGAGCTCCTGAGCTCAAGCAATCTTCCCGCCTGTGCCTCCCAGAGTGGTAGGATTGCAGGCGTTGAGACACTTTACCCGGCCAACCTTTTCTCCTTTCAATGTAAGAGTATTTGAGGGGATGATGGAAACTGTCTATATTTTCATTGTGGTGGTGGTTACACAAGTGTATGTATTTGTCAGAACTCATCAAATTATAACATTTAAAATTGATGAGTTTTGTGGCATGTAAATTATACAATACATCAATAAATTCATTTAAAAAGTGTTTGGAAATTGAGAGTGACCACTAACAGGTGCAGGGTTTCTTTCTGGGGTGATGGAAGTGTTTTGCAATTAGTGGTAATGGTTGTATAACATCTGAATATGCTAAAGTCTACTGAGTCATACATTTTAAAATAGTGATTTTTATGTTATGTAAATTTTATCTCCGTTTTTTAAATTTAAAAAATATGTGAATGGAGACAGATGTCAGGATCATAGGTGCTGTAGCAGTACCAAGAAGTTCTGGACTCCCCAGTCTCAACCCCACCGGGACCCAATGCCCTCTCACCTGATGGTTTGGCAGGATAGCCAATATAGAAAGTGGGATAGAAGGAAAAAAAGTGTTTCAAGAGCTTGGTCCCTGGACCTCTTCTCTTTTTCTGTTAACTTTCCCGTGGTGATCATATCCAGTCTTAAAACTTTAAATTCCATGTATAAGCTGATAAGCTTCCAAATTTATATCTTACTCCTGAACATCAAGTTCATATATCCAAGCCCAACATCTTTACTTATATCTGCCTAAATGTCACTTCTAATCCTCCTTAAATTTGTTCTTCCCAGTCTTCTCTGTCTCAACAAATGGGACCTCTGTTTCATTTGTTTAAGTAAAAGAGTTATCCTTGACTTTTCTGTTTCTTGCACACCCCACATCCACTGTCAGTAAATCATGTTTACATGTTTACCTTCAAAATGCTTCCAGAATCTGACCACATCTGACCACTTCCACTGCTACCCAGTAGTCTTTACCTGCATATTGCAGTAGCCTCCTAAATGGCCTTCCTGCTTCCAGCCCTGCCCCCAGCCCCACCCAAAGTCTGTTCTCAACAGTAAGTGGAATGATCCAGTTAAAATATAAATCAGATCACAGCTCAAAACTTTTCTCTGATTAAAACCCTTTAATGGCTTCCCAGTTCATTCAAGTAAAAGCCAAAGACTACCGGTATGGTTACCTATGAGGTCTTACATGTATTGGCTTTCCAATACCACTCTGCCCTTGTTTCTTGCTGCATTCCCCCTCCCCCACCATTTCACACATGGCTCTACCAGCCTCTTTGCTAGACACACCCATGCCTCAGTGTACTTGCACTTGCTATTCCTTCTATCTGGAACGCTTTTCCCCCCGGATAATCCTTATGTCTCATTTCCTTAGCACCTCAGGTCTTTATTCAAATGACACTTTTCAGTGAGGCCTTCCCTGGCTGTTCTTTCTGAAAGTTCAATTCTCAGATCTCCCTTCTCTATTTTATTAAAAAAAAAAAAATTTTTTTTTAAGAGATGGGGTCTTAATATGTAACCTAGGCTGGCCTTGAACCCCTGGACTATAGGCATGCGCCACCACACCTAGCTATTTAGTTTTTTTCATTAAATGTTATTCCCATTAATATTATACACTTTACTTACTTATTTTGTGTATTTTCTGACTCTCCCACTAGAAGGTAAGTTCCGTAAGACCAGGAATTTTTGTCCGATTTGTTCATTTCATTTTTCCAGTGCCTGGAACAGTGCCCTGCACATAATAAGCATTCAGGAAATGTGTGCTGACTGACATACTAACGACAGTCAGTGCTACAAGGTGTTGTCATCACAAATCATGTAAGACCAATTGCAGATTCATGTCTCTTCTGCATTGTGCTCACTGTGGCACATAAATTCATCAAGTTAAATGTTGGGCATAATTTCTCATCGTATTTAAAATGTTTTCCTCTGTTTCCTTATTTTTTTGGCTGAGTGACTAATTCGTTTAAGTTAAACACATGTACTATGTAACTATTTTGTGAGTGTGTATATGTATACATACAAATAAATCAATTATGAAATGTTAGTATGATTTTTTTTAAATATAAATGGGAATTAGGACTGAAGAAAGCCAAAGGTATGAGTTCAGTGTTTGCTGACTATTAGCACTGCATAGGCTTTTTTTTTGAGAGAGTCTTGCTCTGTTGCCTGGGCTAGAGTGCCGTGGCATCAGCCTAACTCACAGCAACCTCAAACTCCTGGGCTCAAGCGATCCTCCCGCCTCGGCCTCCCAGAGTGCTAGAATTACAGGTGTGAGCCACCGTGCCCGGACTGCATAGACTCTTGATTTTAACATTGAATCCCCTAGATTTGTGATTCTCTCATTTATCCCTTACTCATATATTTTTATGATACTATGGATTTAAGAGAGTGAAAAATAGTAACTCACAATTCTTTAATGTCATGTTGATATCTTTAATAGAGGTGTCACTAAAGATCAGAAAATGACCCTTTAACCCTGTTGAAAATGAAATGAATGGAATGTATTTGGAGTTGCAGCTATAAGGTGTCTCCTTTCAAGGATAGTTGGTGACAAAAATTGGGCACGTCCATCTTTCAAAGGAGACCTGTTTACGCTAGCATCCTGTTAGATAGCTAACTCTAAGAAGTGATGTGGCAGTTTAAAGCTAGCTTTGCAACAAGCTTCGTTATGCATGCTTTGCTGTATCTTCTGGTTAGGTGACAATGGCAAATAGTGAATTAAAAACTATTTGTGCTTTACAGGGATACAAGTATTTATATCTGACCCCTCAAGATTATAAGAGAGTCAGTGCTCTCAACTCTGTCCATTGTGAGCACGTGGAGGATGAAGGAGAATCCAGGTAGGTATATGGGTATCAGAATAATTTGGCCACGACTAAAGAAAAGGAAATATGGTAATTTTTTCCTTACTGTACTACTGATAATAACCTTGAAGAATATTGAAGATTATATAATCTAGATGCCTTAAGTCCATATCCTAGCTCTACTGCTTATTAGCTAAAGGATCTTGTTATTGATTGAGGTTTTAAATTTTATAATACTCATTTTAGAAAAATTGAAACATGTAAAAATTAGGAAGAAAAGAGTCAAAATCAGCCACAGTCTTACCTTGAGACCACAGTTACGAATTTATGTTATATTTTCGCTGTCTTTCCTAAATACATACACTTTTTTCTATGTAATCAGGATTATAATGGATAAGAGTTTCTTTTATGGTTTCTTCTTTTCACTAAGAACTATTTTGGAGAAATTTCTTATATTCTTAACCTATTATTTGAGAATATGATGTTTAATAGCTACATAGTATTTCATCATAATAAATATATTTTGAATATTCAGACTGTTTCTAATTTTTCACTATTATATCCCTGGCCTGAATATTCTTTTATATAAACTATTAGGAATTAAAAAGCTCTGATTATTCTATTTGGTTTAATTTCTAGAAGTGGAATTGCTGGTCAAAAAGTCAATATTTAAATTTATTTATTTATATATATATATATTTTAGAGATAGGGCCTCACTGTGTAGCTCAGGCTGGAGTACGGGGGCATAATCATACCTCGCTGCACCCTTGAACTGCTGGGCTCAAGTGATGTTCCTGCCTCAGCCTTCTAAGTAGCTGGGACTATAGGTGCTTACCACCACACCAGCTGATTTTTCTTAAAATTTTCTGTAGAAATTGGGATCTTACTATGTTGCCCAGGCTAGTCTCAAACTCCTGGCCTCAAGCAATACTCCCGCCTCAACCTCCCAAAGTTCTGAGATTACAGGCATGAGCCACTGTACCTGGCCAAAAAGTCAATTTTTAAGAGTTTTTAAAAGTAATTTCAAATTGCCCACCCAAGATCTGCATTCCCATCAGCAGTGTATGATAAGACTTGTTTCCCCTCTTTGATTTTTCTTTACCCTTGCCAACATTGATTATTGTCAATTAATAAAATAGGATAAAACAGCAATTGTTATTTTAACTTGTATTTTTGATTACCAGTGAAGTTGAACATTTTTATAATCTTTCTGCAAGTATTTTCCACAGTGTTAATTGCTCCAGTACTATTTATTGAATAATTCACACTTTTATGATTTTTGTTCTGTGTATTCTTGGGCTAATGCCACACTGTTTTAACTATTCTAGTGAGACAAATTTTCTCACATTCTTAACTTTTCTCCGAGTCTTACTGGCTATTTTTGCCTCTTTTTATATATATAGGCTCATTTTTTTTTAATTCCCAAAATCTTTCAATGAGTTTGATTTAAATTACCGTAGGTTTATGCATTAATTTAGTAAGATCTGACATCTTCAGAATATTAACTCTTCCCAAAAAGAAACATGATATGTTTTTCCATTTATTCAAGTGTATTTTTTTTTTTTTTAAAGTTTTTTTGTTTTCTTCATATAGGTTATGCTAGAGGTTCCCAAACTTTCTTGGCTTGTGGCACCCTTAGTGTCTCAGTAAATTTTCACCACACTCCTTGGCTAAAAGATATACCTAATGTTTCTGTTTGTTAAGTAGTTAAACAACTTCATAAGAATTTATGACCTAACAACTTAATAATCATTTGAAAAAATAATACACATAAATTGAAAACAATTTTATTCTTCAGTAATTATAGTTAACTAATTTGTGTCTGTACAGTATCTCAAACCCTGGAATCAGTTTGAATAGAGCCACCTTTGTTTCTTGTTCTTCATTGATTTTTGTACAGAACTTGCTTTTTTTCACAGAAACTGCAAAAACTTGGCTTTGCAAAGATAGAACTTCGTCAAAAGGAATGTAGCACTATTCTAATGTTAAACTACCTAAAGCTTGTAGTTCACGTGGGGTCCAACAGATAACACGTATCATAGTGCTTCTCTGAGAAATTTAAAATATCCTGTAGTGCCCCTGGGAGTTCACTGTGGCTGGTGCCTTGGGACGCCTTGGGACACAATGTGGGTATGGTGGGACTCTGCCAACTTCTTTGTGTTTATTTCTAAATATTTTACATTTTTTCTTGCTATTCTAAGTGGGATTCTTTTTCCCATTATGGTTTTTAACTCTTTATTACGGGTATCTATGAAAGCTATTGATTTTATATATTGCTTTTGTTACAAAGCAGCTCTGAGGGGGCCCTTGAGTATTTGTGACCATATGGCATGTGGACCTTATAAAGACCACATTAGGCCGAGCACGGTGGCTCACGCCTGTAATCCTAGCACTCTGGGAGGCCGAGGCGGGCAGATTGTTTGAGCTCAGGAGTTCAAAACCAGCCTGAACAAGAGCGAGACCCTGTCTCTACTAAAAATAGAAAGAAATTAATCGGACAACTAAAAATATATAGAAAAAATTAGCCGGGCGTGGTGGCGCATGCCTGTAGTCCCAGCTACTTGGGAGGCTGAGGCAGAAGGATTGTTTGAGCCCAGGAGTTTGAGGTTGCTGTGAGCTAGGATGACGCCACGGCACTCTAGCCCGGGCAACACAGTGAGACTCTGTCTCAGAAAAAAAAAAAAAAAAAAGACCACATTACCCCCTAATTAATGTGGTTCATTAACCCCTTAAGGGAGATCAGCTTCATTTCTAACATAACTCTAGAATCTAGAGTCTGGGTACAGAACAAAAGGAAAAATTGGGGGAATTGTTGGGAGAGGCCAAAAATAGAAAGGCAGCAGAATCTGGGAAGCAGAGATGCAAAGTCACAGACCAACAGCAAGGGCAAAGAGAAGGAATTGATGGAGGGCTGGAAATAAAGAAGGGAACAGAGAAATACGAGGGTGGGGGGAAGTAGTTTAAGAGCCTCTATGGGATACTTATTTATTATTTCAATTTATAAAACTGTGCCCAGTGCCAAGCCTTCTGGGTACACGTGGAACAATAAATAACATATGCCCATCTCTACTTCCAACTTTGTATTTTTCCTTTCCTTTATTAGTTGCATTCCCCATCTCCCATTTCCCATTATCAGCTATCACTCCTAATCCCTTGCCAGGAAGACAGATGAGTGACTCCCACTAGATCCACAGGATGCTTTCTGGACAGCTTGGTTAGCATTTCACTTCTACATACATTCCACCTGCCCCTCCAGAGGACTATATCCAGAGACCCTCATATATACACTCGATATTTATGATGGAGCCGGAATGGGAGTTCACTGTAGGATTTTTGACTTGAGAAACAGTGCTGAGCATTCCCACTACCTCTCTGTTTGGATTTTTTATTCCTATATAAAATTGTCTAAAATTGTTGATTTGATGCCTGTTACTTACTACAGAGATATACATTGACCCTGCTTTTAAGAAAATTGTTCTAGAACATAAGAGAAGGCATCTAAAATCTGAGGGCCATCTATGTGTTGCTTTAATTTAACTCTCATGTCAATCCTTAGAGCTAGGTATCATTATCCCCATTTTATAAAAGTTACTGTTATCCCCATAGTCACACTGCTGATGTATCAGAGCAAGGATTTAAATCTATCTGCTTAATTCCAGATTTTGCTCTTTCTATTATATCATATTGCTTCCAGGTGAAACAGGCACCGAGCTAAGAAGGAAAGACATGAATGAAGAGTATAAACAGAAGAGCATAAAGCCCTGGTGTTAAATATGAGCTCTCAGTATGCTTTTAGCAGCCTTTTAATGTTGATAATTCTTTTGTTTATTTTTTTTACCATTTCTTTTTTTTCTAATTCTCTTTTTTTGCAGCTCCAGCTCAAAGAAGGTGATTATTCTTTTAATGGATTGTTGTTACTGTGTTTAACCTTTCTAATTTGGCATTGTTATATCTAATAGGTACAAGATAACAGATATTATTGGGAAAGAAGAGGGCATTGGAGCAGAGAACCTTCGAGGTTCTGGAATGATTGCTGGAGAATCATCATTGGCCTATGATGAGATCATCACCATCAGCCTGGTAAGTCTTCCCAGATTGTGAAAGTTTTTGAAGAGCTGGCTGTGTGGCTAGGTTTAATTTTGCCCCTATCACAGTTATTTAGTCCCAATGAGAGCATTTCTAGAAAATTGTATCTCTACAATTTTATTTTAATTATGCATGATAGTGGGAAGATAGGATAATGTGAATAACCACATTTCCCAAGTAAATCTAGCACCTCATTTTAGCCTTTAGTTTAACTTATTTCTCTAAATATTCTATCAGACTTTAAGTGTCTAATACTAGAATCATTGAATGAATTTTATCTTTTCATTTCTTTGACCAGGAAATTGGTTTTTTGTATTGTTATTAATCAGACTTCATAGAAAGCAATGTTTATTTCTGTTAATGTGGATTTTACATGTCTATGCCTTAGTTCTTACAGCTTGGGAGAGGACATAAACATGTGACATGTAAAATTTATTCTTTTTTAAGGTGACATGCCGGGCCATTGGGATTGGGGCTTACCTTGTCCGGCTGGGACAGAGAACCATCCAGGTTGAGAATTCTCACCTAATTCTGACAGGAGCTGGAGCTCTCAACAAAGTAAGTTTCTAGGGTTTGGGAGAAGTATATGAAGCTGGTTGAAGATTATTGTGGATTCTTAATTAAAGATCCTAATTGGAGGAAAGCCATTGAATGCATGCCTTCTTCCTCTCTCCCTCCATCTTTTCTGCCCATTGTCTTGCCTTTTCATTAATTTCATTTAACAAATAATGTGAGTACCTGCATTTGCCAGGCAATATTCCAAGCTCTGTGTGTATGTTAGTGAGCAAACCGTATAAAACCCCTATTCCAAAGAGCTTACAGTCTAGTACCTTTCTAGAAACACTGAAAATTAATTGAATGCTTGTATTCTCTCCTACTCTCCTTCCCTTTTTCTCAACAAAATTAGTTTTTTTCTCCTATTAGTAAGAGATTACTATCTCTGATTCCATTAGTACTCTTCCCATGTCATATATACATCATGAATTAGGCACTGGCCTAGGTGGTGAGGATATTAAGTTTTAATGTTTTGAAAAGTCTGTGAATATATGTCTAAAAAAGGGCACTTACGGTGGACTCTTGTACATAGAGGAAATACTTGGTAAATACCGAGCAGGAAGATGGGTGGATGGATTACTGGGAAAGAGTATGGTATAGAAATTTATCCTCCAAAGAAAGGTTTATGCCTTTTTAATCCAAGCTCACAGGGCCTTTTCTAAATGGAAAAAAACGAATGGTGAGATCATTATTTGTATAAGTGAAAACTATCTAAGAATACCTGAACATATAAAGGACAATACATTTCTGACTTCTTTGAAGGTATAGGAAAATTATTTTCTCTCTAGAGCCAGAAATATGTAATAGAATAGTCTGGGGCTGATTGCCTTTGTGCAATTTATATAACTAACCTCTCAGTTTTCTTATCTGTTGAAAGAGTTAATAATTTACACCTTTAAATAATGTGGAGATCAAAAGAAAAAATTCCACAGGACAAACTTCTGTGGACAAAAAAACCCAAAAACCTGGAGCAGTAGCTTTCGCCTGTAATCCTAGCACTTTGGGAGGCCATGGCAGGAGGATTGCTTGAGGCCAGGATTTCAAGACCAGCCTGAGCAAGAGCAAGACCCTGTCTGTACAAGAAAATAGAAAAATTAGCCGGGCATGGTGGTGCACACCTGTAATCCCAGCTACTGGGGAGGCTGAGGTAGGATCACTTGAGCCCAGGAGTTTGAGGTTGCAGTGAACTATGATGATGCCACTGTATTCTACCCAGGGTGACAGAGTGAGACACTGTCTCAAAAAAATAAATTAATAATAATATTATTATTATTATGTAGAAATCGAATGAGAAAGCATAAGTAAAAGTACCTAGCACTTGGCACAAAGTGCTGGCCTTCATTAAAATTTCAGTTCCCCTTTCCTCTCTCATGATTTGGTGATTGAGCTTATGGTATTAATACACATACTAAGCTGTATTGGATATTGTGTTTACTAGACTTGCAGGAAGTTTTTATCAAGTGATTTTCAAATAGAAGAATAAGAACTAAGTATCCTATCATTCCTGTTTAGAAAAAGTTGATACTTCCATTGATCCAGTTAACTTTTGGAGATGTCAGAAATTAGGGAATCATTTGATGTGATTAGCTTGCTCTCTTCATTCATATGAACTCTGTAATCTTCTCTGGATTTGTTTGCTTTTCTCTCCAAGGAAAGGCAGAGTAGTGCTAACAAGGCAAACTTGACTGTCCTCTTCCTAGTTTGGAGAGTAGCCTAGAAATAACGATTGTGAACGCCACTATTGAAGATTATTATTGCAGCAGGAGAAACTGCTGAGTCTTAAATTTTTTTTTTAAGTTACTCTTTGGATACCTTCTTAGGATGAGTTATTGATGAATGTTGAAGAGAATTTTAGGTACCATTATCTGTGAGGATAGAATTTTTATAAGATACCTGTATTTCCGTGGTGTTACCATACCTGGGCAGAGAGCTAATTTCTGAAATGTATGTTGCTACATTGAGTTTCTTTTTCCCCCCAGAAACTGTTACACACAAATAATATTACAAAAAGCAACTATTGTTGGGGTTATTGTGGGGTGTGTTGTTTGTTTGTTTGTTTTGCTTGAAAACCTGCTCATTAAATTTTGTTTGTGCCATAAAGGAAACATTAGGGATTTTTTTTCTTAAAATCTGGTCGAATTGTTCTGATCAAATTCATTATATTCACCTTCTTCCTAGCCTATAGGGCTGCTTGTTAGAGGAAAAGCCTCGTTACAGAGGGAAAGACAAATAAAGCTGTAGCTTTAACTTACCAAACAATGCTCACTTCCAGAAGGACATGATCACTTTTAGCTGAAGGAAGTGATTAGTTACCTAATCCTGCTCTGCCTGCTTCACTGTCTTCATGTCAGCACCTCTTAAGTGTAAAGCCGTGTTGCTGAGAGACACCCAATTTCATGCAAATTCATTAAGAATGTCCTATCAGCCCCTTTGCTTATCAAGTATGAAAAAGGAAAGTATCCGGGAGCTACCATGCTCAGACAGCTTCCTCTGACTCTCTCCATGTGCATGTTGTCTTTGTGTGCGCTGGTGTCTTTCTACATCTCTGTTTGCCTTTCTTTTTGTAGCTCACTCTCTGTCTCCCGTACTCTGGGTGTGTGCAAGTCATTCTGAGTGCATGTCTCTTTCTGTGTGAGTGCTGATCTCTCTGAGTCTCTTTGTGTCTGTATCTGGCTATAGATCCCTTTCTTTCTCTGTGTGCCTCCCTGAGTGTCCATATATGAGAAAGTCTTTGTTTGAAACACCGCAGAGCCTCCTTTCTAAAGCCTTGGCCATTTTATGAGCCTTGGCTCATAGTATGTACCTGTGTAAAAGTGGAAATACAGGCAGTAAGCTTATGTACAGTCTTAGACTGCAAACATTTGACCCCCGCCTTTTTGAGCCTCCATCCTTTATGTTAAACATTGGGGTGAAGAATAAGAAGAGGGGGTGAGCAGAGGTTGTAGGGAAAAAAAATCTTGTGTGTGCAAGTGCCGATCCCGTTGACCCCTTTGAAAATTGAAATAATGATAATGTGCGTCTCCTGACTGCATCAAAGTATCAGCACATCAAAAGCCAGGAGGCATGAAATGCAAATGATAAAGTGAAAGCAGATGGATTGTGCATGATCGCCTGATGCCCAATGAATTTTAAAAGGTGCTGGTTTGCAAGGGGGGGGTGGGGGTGGGGGACTGAAATAAACACGTTATCCCTGCAATTTTTTTTTGTTCTTGACGCTCACTCCTGACAATATTTTTTCACACTTGAGTGAACACCCACTCCATCTCTCTCTCTCTCTCTTTCTCTTTCTCCCTCTCTCTTTCTCTGTTTCTCTCTTTCTCTTTCCTCTCGGATTGCTTCCCCCTCAACCCCCCGCCCCCCGCACCTCTTACACGTCTCAGGTCATGTCGCTGCAGCTCCGGTGGAAATAATAAGATATAAACCACGAGGTTGTTATTTGCATAGAAATAGCATGGAGCCCCAGGCAGCAAGGGAGAAGGACACAGGGATCATTTGTCTAAAATTTTAATGAAAACTTTTGCTGAGGCAGAGATTTTTTTACAAACTTTCTTTCTCCCTGCTTTTCCCCTTCCCTCCCCATCCTCCCAAACCCCATCATTGATTTGCCTTAACATTGTTCGATTTGAAGAGAAAAGGTTGACACTCCACATATCATACTCCCGTAATGCAGCAACATGTAAATTGTTTGTTCCTTTAATAGATATGAAGCTGAAGAGACACATATTCCCAACTTAATACATTGCACGTGTGCGTCAAGCTTTTATGGCTACACTCCATCTCAGCATACAGGTGATATTGCCAGTCGTTAGCCTGTTTTTAATTAGTTTACACCTTCTTACCTTTTGCTTCCAAAGACTTTTTTTTTTTCTTTTTCTTTTTTATCCTGTAATGTTCTCCAGGAGAAAGACTCTTTTTACAGGATTTCTTTTTGTGGCCAACAGCAGTAACCTGCATATAAAATACAAATATTCTGGCAGTTTTCTGTTTTTTTCCTCTCAGTGGTTTTACTGTACACTTACATGTTTTATTCTTGGACACCATCCTTTGCTACTGTGTCTTTGTTCCAAAACAAGAAAGTGCTTCCCACATTTGTATTTTTAACCCTCTCCCCTTGTGACCTCAGTACTTGTGTATTCTCTTTGCATGTCTGTCTTCCTTTGTTACCTGAAGTTATTTGTAAAATATTCAAAATGTTACCAAGTTGAGGAGAGAGACAGTATCTGGATTATCTTGAGCATTGTGGAAACGCCTTTGACCTTTGAACTAAACGTAATGGACTGGTGATTAGAAGCAGCCCAAGTGACTCTATCTGAAACTCAAAATCAAGAACATCTGTCTGGTTGCTTGCTGTCTTCTGTAGTGGGCTAGTGGTATCAGGGCCATATTTCACAGATGGAAAAGCTGAAACTGTAGGAGGGGAAGTGACTTGGTTCCATTGACAGAGACTAGAGCAGGGTCAGAACATGAACTTCTGTGTCCCTAAGTTTCACTGAAGAAGGCTCAGGTCTCTGTGCTTAGCATTCATAAGGCCCAAGAAGAGAAGGTGGCCTAGTCATTTTCCTTTTTGTCCAAATGTTGTGAGAATGATGACATAAATAAGAGAAGCTTCTAAGGTCTTGCTGTTTCACGTCACTCACGGTAGTGGACCATAGGATCCTAACTGTAGGAACTATAGGCTGTGGGTGGCAGAGTTCTCACAATGCCTTGCTGGGTGGTAAGGACAGCCCTGATGGATGTGGCAGATTACGTTGCTGGAAGGGAGTCATGCTGGCCTGGCAAAGGCAGTAACCTGTATACTTAGGAACTAAAGATAGACCCTTAAAGAGCTAAGATGATTTGCAAAGTCATAAACTCCCAAATCAGGGTACCACTGGAACATTTGCAATAATGTTCATATTTACTTCCCCTCCACCACCACACACTCCTCAGTTTCTATTTAGTATGTTTAACATAGTGTTGGGGCAGATGGACTGGAAGGACCTAGCATTGTAAGGGAACACTGATACAGAGTAGAGCCTGCTAGCTCTCCGTCTATTGCCCCAGACTTGGTGAGAGCCCACTCTGTACACAGAGAAATTAGAATATGCAGTTTATGGTTGTCCTCTGGACAAGTAACTGCCTGTGGAGGTAAGGCATGTGCCAATGGCGGGGATTTGTAGGTGATAGATTCACTCAGGAGGTGATATGTGACTTCCTTGTGGTAAGTATTTTAAAGCTTTGCTTCTCTTTTAGGGAAAAAAATATCCCATAGTGCCATCCCCTTTAGTGAGATCAGGCTCCTTTTTCCACTGAATCTGCCAGATAAAAAGAAACTATATGATGGGTGTGGCTAGGGCTCGTAGCCCTCTAAGGGGCTAATTCTGCTAATGTTGCCTTTCAGACTTAGTACAAGTAAGACATATCTCTCTCTGGGTCTCAGTTTTCATAGACATATTTTTATGTAGCTATGCAATATGAAATGTGCTGTTGTCACAGCTCACTCTATTGGGCACAGTACCAGAGTTCCCCATGAGCAAGACTTGTCTGTCATACCAGGGGCTGCACTATACAGTCTCCATGCTCACCTGTGGCTCTGTGACATACAATGTAACAGAGTGATGGAGGCCGGAGAAGAAAAAGAGAGCTTCTTTAGTTGTCACTGTGGGGTGGGCAGCATTGTAACTTTAAATAATTTAAAGAGATTAAGAGCATGGGCTCTAGTGCCAGACTGCCCGGGTTTAATTCCTGGCTCTATCACCTACTAGTACTGTGACTCTGGGTAATTTACTTAACCTCTCTGAGTTATAGCTATATTAACTGTAAAATGGGGATAATAATAGTACCTGTGTACCAGGGTCATTATAAGGACTGAATGGGTTAATACGGATAAAACACTGGCACTTCTCCAAGGTGCATTTAGGGTCCTTTCTCATTGCAATTCATTATCCAGGCTCTGGAAAAAGTATAGAAACACAATATTCTCTATACTTTCTGATTCTCTGAAGGAAAAAATTCCTTCAAGAAAATGGTAGATGGCAGTCCTCACTGTGGCAGTACATTCATGTATTGACTTTCCCAATAGATGTTATCTAAAGACAATCAACGCACTTTGGAAAGCCATTAACGTGAGAGGCACCATGTTCGGTCATGGTAGGGTAGTATATATGTCAGTCATCTGTCTGCAAGAGTCCCCAAGGACTTGTTGATACAATAGCCCATAATCACTCTAAGGATCAGTCCAGCAATTTGCATTTTTAAAAGTCCCTAACTACCTATTTTCACAATAGACAGTCCCCTATACTCTCATAGCTCCAGATGGGATCGCTCTCCTTGCTAAAGAGGGCATTTTAGCTTCCTTTCTGAATATGCCTTGCTTTAGTATTATGAATGAGTTCTCAGAAATGATTGCAATAGGCAGATCTCCTTAATTTCCAAGCCTTCCCTCCCCACATGTACACACACAAAATATGGGTAAATCTGGCCCCATTTGGGGAGATCATTTGTTTTTCATTTGATGTTTCTCAGGTTTGGTAGAAAACTGCACCAGGTTATGTTTGATTCTTTTTTTTTTTTTTTGAGACAGAGTCTCACTCTGTTGCCCGTGTTAGAGTGCCGTGGCGTCAGCCTAGCTCACGGCAACCTCAAACTCCTGGGCTCAAGCGATCCTCCTGCCTCAGCCTCCCAAGTAGCTGGGACTACAGGCATGCGCCACCATGCCCGGCTAATTTTTTCTATATATTTTTAGCTGTCCAATTACTTTCTTTCTATTTTTGAGAAAAAAGGGGTTCTCGCTCTTGCTCAGGCTGGTCTCGAACTCCTGACCTGTGGTCTCGAACTCCTGAGCTCAAACGATCCGCCCGCCTCGGCCTCCCAGAGTGCTAGGATTATAGGCGTGAGCCACCACGCCTGGCTATGTTTGATTCTTAGTAAGGCTTTGTGACCTGCCAGCAGCCTTATCCTGAGTGCTCTGGTTTGGTGATCTTGCAGGGTGGAATTGCCATGCAGAGCTCCATTACAGAAGTTGTGTCTGACTGTCTAAGAGAGTCCATGTGTTTATGGTGGCTTAGAAACCAAGAACTTGGGAGAACCTACAACAAGTACCAGTTCAGAGCTTCTAGATAAAGTGAAAGCTCTGAGGCCCTGCTTAGGTCATTGAATATATAGAATCAAGAATTATCATATTTGACAACCTATTTTAAATGTGTTCAAACTTTTTAGAGTTACAGACCTTTAGTTTAAAAAATAAAAAAAACTTTTGATCAATCCCCTCCCTGCCATTTACTAGATAAGCAACTCTGGACTTACTTATTTGGATTTCAATTTCTTCTTTGTAAAATGGGAGGCATATTTATTTCCCACTTAAAGTAGAAGACCAGAGGATCTCATAATCTTAAATTCTCTTTAATTTCTAGTATTCTGTGATGCTATGAAGATGTATATTGATCTATAGCCAGGGAAATGTGTTAGGCTGAGGCAAGGAGAGCATAGATTGGGGGAAGTGAATCAAAAAGCTATTACAGGCCAGGCGTGGTGGCTCACTCCTGTAATCCTAGCACTTTGGGAGGCCGAGGCGGGCGGATTGTTTGAGCTCAGGAGTTTGAGACCAGCCTGAGCAAGAGCAAGACCCCGTCTCTACTAAAAATACAAAGAAATGAATCGGACAACTAAAAATATATAGAAAAAATTAGCCGGGCATGGTGGCGCATGCTTGTAGTCCCAGCTATTCGGGAGGCTGAGGCGGAAGGATCGCTTGAGCCCAGGAGTTTGAGGTTGCTGTGAGCTAGGATGACGCCACAGCACTCTAGCCCAGACAATACAGTGAGACTACGTCTCAAAAAAAAAAAAAAAAGGTATTACATATTAGGGTGTTATATATTAGTGAGATAACAGATTAGTGATATGTAAAATTATCACGTGTCAGATTAGGAATATAAGTTATAAAGCATGATGATTTAAAAATTTTTAATCTTGTTTCTTATCCAGATTACAGAAAAGTAAGTGCTATATGTTGTCATTGTTCCCAATCACAAGTGGCCATTATAAATGTTGGGAGTGGAAAGACCTTCAAAAGTTCAACCTCCAAACCATTGCTTGAATTTCCTTTGACACCATTGCCAAATATTTAATTATTGCTTGAAAAATTCAACCAAAGGGGAGCTCAGTACTTTGGGAGCCAGTCCCATTCATCTATGTGAAGTTCTTCCTTTTATTTGGCTAAAATCTGTTTCCCTGTACAGACAAACTTGTTGCTCTTAAAAATAGTGTTCAAAATTAACCAAGAAACTCTCAGTTTTATGGTATGACCTATGGGAAATTGAATGGAACCAAAATCTTCCCCATGTACTTGTTGTGTTCAGAATTTGGTCTTGTCTCAAGAACAAATGTAGTGAAGATGAAAATGCTGTTCCAAGATAGAAAAGAAATTAGATTCATAAATAACCTTGCCAGTTAAAAGTATGAAGTAATAAATAGTAATTACAAGAGAAACACTTAAAACTTAATTCCACTTTGAAGTACTCCATGGAACCTTAGGGGACTCCAGCATAGTGTCATGCAAGACTTTTGGAGCCCGATTATCTCTTGCTTTCTCATCACCTGCCTTGTTGGAAGTGAGGATCCTGATACGCGGTTGGAGGATGGGTCTTTTTGGGTGCTGCATTTGCAGATACCAGCTAAAACTCACTGGGTCCAAGCTTTGGTGTAATCAATAAAGATGATGTAGACTGACATACTCAAAGCCCTAAGGACACACAAACAGTGAGCAGTCTCTGACTCCCTTCATCCATATGGACCTTCATTATATCTCTACCCTATTCCAGAGTCCATTTCAACCTCCAGGATTCTGATGCTTCCTGAATATTAGAATAAAGAAATGCCTCTATTCCATACATTCTGTGGCACATAGGGTCTCTGCACTTCTGCCTCTCATAAAAGATTGCCCTTGAACTCAAGCTAATGTCCACTTTAGTCTGCACATCGTTCCTTAGAGCAGTTTCTTCTGCTTCTTCATTTTCCAGTCGGCCATATGTTACACCTTCATGTGTTAGATTTTCCTCACCTTTCTCTCTTTCTATTCATGTTCATAGCTCTGTCTTTGCAGATCAGTGTTCACTTGAAGCTTTGCTACTCTGTCAGGCCCTCTCCTCCCTTCAACCTTTCTTCTCCCCCAACCCTAGCCTGAAACCCAAGTAAATTAGCTTCTCACCCCTGCCCCCAGTTTAAAAAAAATCCCATATTCCTCCAACAGTGTCTGTTCTTGGATTTGCAGTCAGCAGCCATCTCCAATAACCATCAGGCTGTCAGCTTTGCAGCTCCCTACCACCTCCCACCTCCCCCATCACTCACCAGAGGAAAAAGAGAGCCAGAGCAAGAGCTTGAAATATATCATGCAATAGTGTATCATGAATTTGTTGTGAATCACAGCGGTGAAGCAGGTTTATTTATTTCTGAGACCTTAAATCAATACAAAGTAGGTCTCTTAGTCCTGAAGCTGGGATGGAGTGTGAAAAAATGAGCCCATTGTACTCTTAAAACTTTGGGGAAAGGAGATGACAGCTATATAATTCCATTTACCAGGCACTAGGGGCTTTAATGTGAAGGTGACAGGGAGCTCTTTGTGCATTTAGAGCACCATATCTTCTAAATAAAAGATCTGTAGACTTGATAGTGGAGCATAGCTCCAAGTTTAATAATCTCCAAGCATTAGACTGAGCCAATATGTTCCCAAGTCAGAGAGTCCCCCCCAAACACTCATAAATTAAAAGTGCAAGAACTGCACACGTTGGTAGATTAGAAATGCAAGGACTCCAGTCTTTTCTAGGAGGAAGACAGACCTGGGCTCTACCAGTGCACAGACTGCTGTGTGAATATGATAAAGATATGGGAAACGAGACTGTTTAGAAACCTGACTCCTGGCTGTTCATCATTCTAAGGAATGTCCCCTGTGCATGGATCCAAATCTAGCTATGTCCCCTTTCATTCAGAGTGGCCATCATCACACAGCCTAATCAGCTAATGTACACAGTCAGGAGTGTTGAATTATGAAAGGAGAAGCTTTAAGAGCTTTGTAGATTGAACTGCAGATTACCATGCCCAGGCTTCAAGTTTTTCTGGTTGATTCTTGACTGGTTCCTAATTTTAATAATGTCTCAGTGTCTGGGATTTAAGCCTTTTAAAATAGTATGCATATTGCTTGAGGTGGTGAATACCCCAATTACCCTGATTTGATTAATTCACATTATATTTCTGTATCAAAACATCACATGTACCCTATAAAGATATACAACTGTTATGTACCTATAATAATTAAAAATAATAAAAAGATTGTAGTATCCAAAAATAAATAAATAAATAAAATAGTATGCATATCTGAGAAATTGAGGAATTAGTGTTATTGAGGAAAAGAACCCACCCAAATTTAACCAACAGCATAAGATGCAAATATGAGAAGTCAAGACCATTGGAACATGTAATCAACTTTTGAGTATCTTCATTTTCTGTCTGACCCATTAGTAAAATGTGCCTTTTCTTAACAGATAAAGCAGGTTTATGCAGCTCAATAGAGCAACCCTAATATAATATGACTTTGTAGTGTAGAGAGTTACTAGTTTAATTTTAGTCCAGGTAAAGAATTTTCAAAGGGGGGAAAAACAGTGTCTACACTAGGGAAAACTAAAATGGTAGGAAAATTGAAACACTCATTTTGCTTAAGAAAGCTGCTAACACATTGTAACACTAATATGAAAGGCGTCTTTCATTTATAGATGTAAATTTGTGATTTATACAACTTAATGTGATTTATATAGATATAAATCAAAGTTGGGTTTTTATAGAGCACTAAGAATTGCGGTAGTTCACAGGCATTTATTGCATGCCTATTTATAAAGATGTTCTTACGCCGTGGAAATACAAAGTTGATTCCTGCTTTCATGGAGCTTAAAGTTTAGACTAAAAGACTGTAATAGACTTTTCACATGTTCTAAGGGAAAAATAAAATTGCTGCCCACCAGTTGTCAATGAGAAACACAAACCAAAAGGCCACAGAAAGGGAGAGTCAGTGCTAATCCCCCAGAAGCCAGGTACAAGCAAGCCCTGGACTCTGGAGCCTGGCCACTGGTGGGCACAGTTGTCAGTCACACCATACGGCCATCTGCCTCCAGCACCAGCCAATTCAGAAAAACCAGTAGGAGGTGACTGACAAACAGGGATTAAAAAAAAAAAATCCATCTTTAGAAAGCATGTATCTTATAAAATACTGGTATGCAGAATGTATAAAGAATTAGAATTCAGGCCGGGCATGGTGGCTCACACCTATAATCCCTGCACTTTGGGAGGCCAAGGTAGAAGGATCGCTTGAGCCCAGGAGTTGAAGACCAGCATGGACAGTAGCAAGACCCCGTCTCTACAAAAAAAAAAAAATTAGCTGAGCATGATGGCACATCCCTGTAGTCCCAGCTACTTGGGAGGCTGAGGCAGGAGGATCGCTTGAGCCCAGGAGTTTGAGGTTACAGTAAGCCATTGCACTCCAGCCTGGAAAACAGAGTAAGACCCTGTCTCTTAAAAAAGAAAAAAAAAAAAAATCAGAACTCAATAATTCAATAATAAGAAAATAACCCCAGTAATTAAAAACATGGCCAAGAAATTTGAACAGACACTTCACCAAAGAAGATATAAGGATGGTAAATATGCATGTGAAAAGATGCTTATTGTCAGTCATTAGGTAAATGCAAACTAAAACCACAATTAGACACCACTACAATTTGTTTTTAAATGTTTAACTAACAAATACCAAGTGTTGATGAGGATACAGGACAACTGAAACTCTCATACATTGTTGGTGGGAATGCAAAATGATAACGTCACTTTGAAAAAGATGGGTCTTTTAAAGACATATATATATGTGTAAAGTTAGCTATACAACCTAGCAATCCCAATCCTAGGTATTTACCCAATAGAAATGAAAATACTTATCCACACAAAAAAAACCTGCATACAAACGTCTGTAGCAACTTTATTCATAATCCCCTCCAAACTGGAAACAACCCAAATGTCTACTGATAGGAAACAGATGATTGAGTTGTGGCACTTCCACAAGATGGAATACTACTCAGCAATATGAAGGAACCAATGATACCTGCATCAGCATGAGTGAATCTCAGATGCAATATGCTGACCGAAAGAAGCTAGACTCAGAAGGCTACATACTATATGACTTCATGTATATAACATTCTGTAATAGAAAAGGCAAAACTATCAGGACAAAAAGCAGATCAGTGGTTGTTAGGGGTGGGAGGAGGGGACTGATTACAAAGGAGCATAAGGAAACTTTGGGATGATGAAAATGCTCTGTATCTTGATTGTGATGGTGTTTATATGACTATATGTGTTTGTCAAAATTCACAGAATTGTATACCTTACAATGGACAGTTTTGCTGTTAATATATGTAAATTATTTCTCAATAAACCAGACTTTATTTTAAAATATTCAAATTTGGAATTAATTCATTATCCATATTCTCACATCTCTACCTAAATGATCAGTTGGTGGATCCCTGGGATGAGTGATTTCTTTTGGAAGTCAGCTTTCTCTCCAGAAACCTATGATTTTTCTCATCCATTCGACAGGGAAACTATCACGTGGCTCTTCTCTACTCCTTCCCCATTCCACCTTCAAACCCTTACTATCCGTCTTCCATCTAATTCATCCCTCTGTTCTCCATTGAGCCCTTACTCCTCAGCAAAGAGTGTTCCAGTGTTACTTCTGGCGGTATCTCAGTCTCTTTTTGGCTAAATATCTTTTCCTACCATTGGTAGCATTGTCCCTTTGCCCTAATTTTTCCTTCAGCAAACCTGATCACTTCATAATTTGTTGGGTATAGAGAAGTTTTTGGTCTTGCAGTGGATAGTCTTCAATCTGGCTGTGGCTCAAGTCAAAGGCTTTTCCCTCCTCTGTCAGCAATATGTCACTGAGTCCCTTCTCTACCCCCAAACCTAGTCTACCAGCTGCCAACTAGCACTCCAGTTTGCCAGTGACAGCAATGACAGTAAAGGTGGGGAAAAGAAGTTATAATCCTTGTGGCTGTGTGTTAAGAAACTGTATTTTGGAACCCTCAAATATTCTTGGTCACATAGGCACTAGTTCTGTCTCTCTAGAGATTTAATTCCATTCACCCTTGGATATATTCCTGGAGAAACATTTACACAGTAATATGTGCTGTGCCACTTAAAATTGTTAATTGGAGATTGAATTACTTGTCAGCTTTTAAAAATGTAGTCCTCTCAGGTCAGGGAGGAGGATGTTAGCAGCACTGAGTAGATGAGCTATTGCATTTTTTTCTTCCCTTTCCTCTTTTCTCTCCCCTTCCCTTTTCCTCTCTCTCATCCTTCCTCCTTTTGTCCCTATTTTACCACTTTTTCTGTACTCCCACTATTCTTTCTCATATCTGCTCTCTCTTTCTGCTTTAGCAAAACCTTTATCAATAACCTGGCATATCCCAGAGTGACTTTAATATCTAGAATCATGGATGAAATCCAGTGATGACAGTTGCTCAGTAAATTTACAAAACCCCTCCTCATATCCTCTTGAGAATGGAAATATCCTAATGAGAAGGAGGATTGTGTGAGGACTCAGCTTGTATAGCCTAATTTTTAGATGCAGGAGGAATTTTGTACTCTCTGCTTCTTTAAATAGAAGATGCCCTGACCCATCGAGGATTGTTTAAGAACGGGGGAAAGCAGCGGTAGATTTCATTTTTTATTCCATCATCAATATGCATCATTATTTTTCACATCTTCAGCACATGATTGCAAATATTTGCCTATAAGTCTAAGGTTCTGCAACAGTGTGTATCAGGACAATAGCAATTTTTTAAAAAATTGAGCTAAGTTGCATCTATGAAACTTAGAAATCTCAATGCCTGTGCTGACAAATATCCTGACAAGTAAATACTATACTCATTCAGTATTACATAGCGATTTCATTTGCACAAAACCTCACAATGCTCTGCCACTTCAGTCAAACGTCTGGAGCACTGGGGAAAGGAAGAACGTGTTTATCTTGATCTCCAAAAAGGGATTTAAGGGAGAGAGCAGGCGGTATATTAGACTGTTTTCATTGCCTGTCAGCTGTGGTAAACCTGAGCTGTCTGCAGTGTCTCTAGATAAGCAGCAACAGCAGCAGAGGCCTTAGCATGTATGGTATGCCTGCATTCATTTGTACTTCTTATGTATCTCAACATTTCTAAAGGCTGCGTAGCATCTTTGGTAGAGCCTTTAACAATTGTGTCTCTGCTAATCACCGGCTTTTATGTGGTGCCCTTAGTGCTCAGGTCTTCCAGTTGCAATGAATGAAATGCTGGATGAGGCTTAAGTTTATATTAAGAATGGGTGAAGATCCTCTTTCCGCTCAGATTTAGCCCTTATTCAATTCTGTCAGGGTGGCGCTCTTCAGCAGAGGACCCCAAGATGGTGCCTGATCCTAATATTTCATGGTATTGCTTCTCCACTTAGACCTGGAGGGCAACGAAGTGGGGCCTCAGGAGAGTCTCCTCCATTTGAATGGCTCCTGTGTTTAAATGGTTATTGATGCTTGTTGGGCAGATGAATTAGAAGTTTGTATCATACAGTAGAAAATGTGAGAGGAATAATTTGGGAACTGAAACATAACAATCAACATGACAGATACAGGAAAGCATATGTTGAGGTTTAAAAGAATGATGAATGAAGCTCACCTAGTTCTTGAAAATATATTGATGAGGGGGTTATTTACCCCAAGGTTTTCCGTAGAAGATTGGTAGGGAACATATTGAGGAATAACACAACGGTTCTGTCTGTGTGGACTCTTTTTATCTTCCCGATGCCGATTAGGGTTTGTGTAACTTCCAGTGTGATCGTTTCAGAGCTAGGCAGAATGGATTTTGTCCTAGCCCAGATTCTGCTTCCTTGGTTGGAGCTTTTGTTTTGAAGTATTCTAAAATCATTAAAACCACTTGAGTCAGCAACGACCCCTATAAATCAGGAGCTATTGTGTGCGCCCTCATTCTACTGGTGCACACTCCAAACACGCGGTCGTTGAAGATGAACTGGAGGGTATGCTTTCTCTTCACCGATTGATAAGTAGCTACGATTGTTAGCATTTCTTTGTGGTTAGTGGAGCAGATTTCATTTCTGTGCCCATCCCCCCCACCCCCCATCTCCCAAGATAAGGCTGGTCAAAGACAGGTATTTGGATACTGTTAGCCTAGTCTATAATTTTTCTCTTTAATTTCTGAATTAAATGAATCTTCTCACATGACAAACATTTCTTTAGCTCAGAAATTAATGTTCTTGGTTGTATTAAGCCCTGGGTGGCTTTCTTGTGAACCTAGAGGAGAAGAAATTTAGAAATATTGTGCTTTTTCAGAACAATGCCAAAGCATCAAAACCTGAGTGTTAGCTTGTGAAGGGAAGATGTGCTAAGTTATCAAACTCTTGCTCCTACCAAGTTTGTCTCCCATCCTTTTGTAAAAATACAGGGTAGGATGGATAGGTGCAGAGAATCTCTGGGAGTAGCCTGTCTCTGGATGCTCTTCCTCTTTGAAATGAGAGGGCAGAGGTGTCTGACAAAGGTGTGTTTAGACAGCTAAGCAGCTCTTGGTCTGCTTCAGTCCCTTTTTCTGAGCTTGGTCCTTCATCTGTCCATTATTAATTTTCGAGATGTGTGAGGTTCTAAGTGGTTGGACATTATCAAGTACTAGAGATAGGAAAGAAAATAGTGTTTCTGAGTAGAAAATGGCCCCGGTTCTCTCTTCTAGGCCAAGAAATACTTGGCTCCTGACATAGATTGTGAATATCAGATATTCAGGGTCAGCACACTGTCTCCTTTTTTATTCCTTTTTTGCCTTTCCAATTTTATTTTAATAATTAAAAATACTGCTGATCACACTGAATGACTTCTAGCAGAGAGGCAGTCTGTCCCAGAAGGACCAGTTGTGGGCCATCGGGTTTATGACGACCATAAAACCAGAGCGAGATCAGAGCATGGCCTCCCTGAGTGACAGGGTTTCTGCCTCCGCCAGGGTCCCCCATCAACTGACTGCTTTGGATATTTGTTTTGGTTTGGATTTTTTTTGTTCTGTTTTGTTTCCTGATGCGTGTGTGAATGTGCATGTGTGCACACATTTAAAGATATAAATGAAACAGGTATGTAATGCCCTCTGCCTGTTAGAAAGACTAAAGCCATAAAAATAACAAACGGCGTGTATTTGCTAGAATGTCAAAGTTATGAGTTTATTTTGTAATGATGTGCTCCTGCCTTCATGAGGTAAACTGGCCGTGGCGGAGGTGTTATTAGTAATATGGACTCAGTGGAGCAGAAAGCCGAGTGACCGAGAGATCAGTGTATCAGTCAGAGAGAGGGCAAATGGAAAGAGACAGCAGGAGAATGAGAAAAGAGCCGCAGTGCCTGGGCTGAGATTAAAGACGGACTGGGAGGAGGATGGGAGCCCAGTGGTCAGATACGGTCTCCCCTGTTCACGGGGCTCCTTCAAAGGAGTCGCCAGCATGTTGCTCAGCTTGGGGCTGTCTGTAAAGGCTTGTTTTCTGTGCTTCCTTATCAAGGAAAACAGTAATCTGAGAGCAATTTTGCTTTCCATATTCCTTTCAGAGAAGTCTCTTACGCACTTCCTAGCTGAAGTTAAATGGAACCAGGCCCAGCTGGGTCACACTGAGGTTATTACTTTGGTCACCAACTTCCCCAGCCTTTGGAAGGTCTTGATGTAGGGGCTGACCTAGCATGTAGGGGAAACTCTCAAAGCTCCTAACAAGAAGGGGCAAAATGGGAATATACAGGTAGAATTTGCTGGCCCTTAATTTGTTAGGTTCTCCCCAGAGACTGAAAATTAATAAAAGTTAGTAAGGAAGAAATGTTGTGTTGTCGTTATTTTTGAAAGGAGACGGGGAGAGGAAGAAGAAAAGGTAAAATACAGTAAGTGCTCTACAACTGTTTAGAGCTCTCCAGGGCTACCGTAGATGACTGGCAATTACTACACAGTCAGCAGTTTGCAATAGTCAGTGATCAGGCTGCCCGGCTTCCATCTGCTGGGTCAGAAAACCTCCCTCCCTGAAAGAAATTATTAACCAATCTTCAAGGGAAAAAGAAACCCCACAATTTCTAAGTCCAAGAATATTTTTTTCTTCCTTTTTTTCTTCTGTAAAGGAAACTTTGTGGTTTCCAATTGCAGGTGCCCTTCAACCTTATAAGGGTTAAACTCCAGGGATACACTGGGGATTGAGGCCTGAAGCCCTGAACCCCTCCAGGCTCGGAAGGGAAGGAGGAGGGGAAGCGGGCTTGGGTATAAATCACAGCTCTGCACCCAGTACACAAAGAAGACTTGAGACTCAGGGGTTCGTGTGTGTACCATGAGTTGCTTCAGGATTTTGCCAGCTTTAGGACTTTTGTGTGGGGACCAGCTTTAAAAATCAAATGCAAGGGAAAAAAAGAATCCTTTTTAAAAATGAGAAACCCAAGCCCCAATAGAGTTTCTTTAACTGAGACTTGTCACTAAAGATCGTTGAAAGTCAGGCATGTTACCTTTTTTGTGTATATGCACAAAAAGACCTGCACGTGATAAGGTAGTCTGTGTCTCGAGGTCCCAGCCTCACTTGCCCCTGCAGTTTCAGCCGAATCGAAGTATGCTATGCATATCTGTGGCAGCTAGTAGAGAGAGAGAGGCTTGCTGGTTTTTAAATTGCAATGGTGTATCTGATTATTAAAAGCCTTTTTTGTTTTCTAAGTTTTCTTCTTAGGAAGAAGGTTCAGATAGTCCTTCAGAACAACCCACAGGGGCTGGGATTTCTGCCTTGTGGAGAAAAGAACCCATTTTAGTGAGAATTATGAAATAGGCTATGCCTTTATTTCTGTAGAGACAAATGTCTTTTCTCTTGCGCGTTTCTCTAGGTCCTCGGGCGGGAGGTGTACACCTCCAATAACCAGCTTGGAGGCATCCAGATCATGCACAATAATGGAGTGACCCACTGCACCGTTTGCGATGACTTTGAAGGGGTTTTCACTGTCCTGTACTGGCTGTCCTACATGCCTAAGGTGAGCCCTTCCCACCCAGCACTGACATAGCCTGTGGAACCTGTCATTTCCACCACAGCTCCTCGCCTCTGTGTTTGAGGTCTTGTCTTTATGGTGGAGGAATTTTTTATGAAATACTTCTCTGAAAGCTGTTGATTTCTCTTCTACCTTTAAAATGCCTTTGGATTTTGTAAGTTAGGCTCCTTTCTAATGTTTTCCAGCCACACAAGTCTTCATGGCCCATCTGGTCTCAGATACCAGCATGTTAAGGCTTCCTCCTTATTGTGGGTTTTCTCCTTTGTATTAGCCATCCATCCCTCTAGGGAGCTGTCCGGAAAGCGTGGGCACACTGAAAGCAAGAGTCAAATGTACCACTTTGTGCCAGGCTCCTAAATGAGACTTGAGACCTGTACATGTTCCTTAGGGCTTGGCAGGTAATTGGGATGCTTCTGGCTGATGATTGGGACTAATGGGTGTAATTCTGTATGTGACCCCCGCTGTCTCCGTCTATGGCTATTGTTGCTGAGTTGGAGTGTAGGACTGTTGTTCACTGACTGCTGTGCTCTTTCTCTTCCAATCTCCTTTCAGAGCGTGCACAGTTCAGTTCCTCTTCTGAGCTCCAAGGATCCCATAGATAGAATCATCGAGTTTGTTCCCACAAAGGCCCCATATGATCCTCGATGGATGCTGGCAGGCCGTCCTCACCCAAGTACGTATATGTTTGAGGACCTTGTGGTACCCTGGCTCTCAAGCTTTTAGTCTTCCTTTCAATCACTGTCCAATTCCTGCACAACAGTATGTGACTAAGAAAACAGAGCTAAGTACCTAGAAATGAGAAATATCTGAAAAACAGCTCTCTGAAGAAAAAGGTGAGGAAAACCCTTCATGAACAAATGAAAAATAAATGAAACGAGACTTACAAATCAGCCATTGAGTCAGGCAGTGCAGTCACTATGACATTTCGTTTGTTTATTCTGTTGTTAAAGCACTTATTAATGAGTTCAGAGACATTAAGACAGTTCAATATAAGCCATAAAATCATGGAATTATATTAGCCAGGCACAGTGGCTCATGTCTGTAATCCTAGCACTCTGGGAGGCTGAGGCGGGAGGATTGCTTGAGCTCAGGAGTTTGAGGCTGCAGTGAGCTATGATGATGCTACGACACTGTAGCCCAGGTGACAGACGGAGATCTCTCTCTCAAAAAAAAAAAAAAAAGATAAAAAAGGAAAACACGGAATTATAGGACTAGAATCTTGGGTCATCTAGTCCCTATAATCATATGGAGATTAACCAAGTCAGTTTTAGGGAATGTCTTTGAGACCCTCAAATGTGGAGTGTGGGTTTACTCTTCTCAGCAAGTATTGCTGAGCACCCACCCTGCATGTGCCCTTCTTTTCTTATGATAGAGGTCATAGTATTGGTACTTCAGTTATTAATGTGAGGTTACTTTGTAAGATCATATAAAGAGATTGTCCAGGTCTTTAAATTATATAGATACATAGAGTGAGAACAAGCCCTCCCTCCAGGCTTATCTAATATATCCCTTTGTCTTTGGGTTGATTTTACCTCACTTAAACATAACAGAAAAAAAATCGGTAACTCCATGTAAGGCAAATGTAAGTTCTCATTTTTCTTATTTGGCTGTTCCAGCAAACCTTACTTATCAGAAGTTTCTTTTTTGGAGTCCCAAATCCTCCTGCTATATTTTTAATCTATTTTTTCAGTTTGTGTGAGGAAGTATACGTTCTTTTTTGCATGTTTATTGCAACTATTTCAAAGAAAAGCTATATATATAAAAGTAGAGTGGATTGCAGAAGATATTTCATTCAATTTAAGAGTGATTGTGATTTTGCTGAAAGAGACAGAGGTCTTCATAAGGAAGCCCTAATAAACCTTTGTGGGTACCCACTGTGAGCCAGGTAGGACTGTAAAGCACTTCCATATACATTATCCTATTTGAGCTTATTGCCTCTCATCGATAATGAGAGAGAACCATTTTATAAGCTCAGAGAAGTTGAATGAGTTGTGCAAGGTCACACAGCTATTCCTTAGGAGCTGGGGCATCCATTGTCTGAAGCCGAAGCTTAGATATTGTAAAAAAAATCAGAAAAATGTTGATTATAATTTATAATTTTACATGTTGTCTTTAATGCCTTTTCTTGTTAATCTTAATAAAAACTAAGTAGTTTTTCTTAAATAGCCATAAAAATCACCATAGTAATCTTCCCCCACCTCTTATTTTTATACCTTGATTATGATAAGAACTATGAGCCTAAGACACCTATCAGCCTTAAAATCCAGGACTTTTCTGAGAATGTAGTGGGTCTCTTTGCTTCTGGATTGAGAACAAGACTCTGTGAGTGTTCTGGAAGACAAGAGGACCCATGTTAGCTGGCTTCTAAGTTCTGTGTCTCAACTGGAAATAATCTGCTCTTTCGGGACTGTGAAGCCCAACTACAATAGCCAGTGAGTCCCCTCCCCTAATCAACATGTAAGGCAGGAGGATTTTTAAAGAAAACAACATTTCCGTTATGAAATTAATTCTGTAGTTTCAAGTCATTGTTTTTTACATATGAATCATAAAATGATCTGAGCATATAAAGTTAAAATTTAAATATTCAGATGGACTTAGAAATTTGGTTTAGAAATTTCATCAAAATTTAAGCCTCTCTTACATGAGGTGAATAGAAGTATGTGTGTGTGTAGGTGGGCATCATCCTGGCTGTTATTAATGAGATCCACAGAACAAAATGAAATTTGTGATAAACTAAGTTTTCTGTTTTTTGGATAATATTTTTTCATCGACTCCCTAGTAATTCATCCTACTGTCTGTGTGCAGCTAACACTCGGTCCCAAATCGAGTGACTTCAGATTTTAATTTAGTGGAAGCGTTAAAGAAAGCAGATGATTCCCTGTGATAAGTTAAAGCAGATATCTTCTAGGTGAAAAGTTAAAGTCATTTATTAGAGGAGATAGTGCTGTGATATTCTTCAAACTGACGCCCAACACGAGACCGGAATCTAAACGATCAGCTCTGGGCTCACGATAGAGAGATAATTTTGAAATGGATGATCACATTTTACACTGGGGCCATAGAGGCAAGGAATGTAGAACACAGTAATTACAAGTTTAGTCTTGATAAAACACTCTCCATCCTGTTTAAGTCAGCAGAGGTTAGCTTGCTTGGATCTCTACTTTTAATTGGTTTTGGACTTGGGTTTTTAGCGGGTGGAGGGCCATGTTCAAATTAGAAGAATCACTGAGAAACCGTGAGCTGAGAGGGCAAACTAAGAAACAGTTATTTGCAGAAGCTTTTATGGAGCTTTGGTCAAACATTCATACCTGTGGAACAAAAGTTTTTTTTCTTAAACTAAGATGTGAAAAGTTGTATCTCACTAGTGAAGGAAATTCCACGTGCAAGGCAGGTTAATGGTATTAAATGTGTGCATCTTAACCACTATATTTCTGCTTTCTGTCATGGCCTTTCTTGTAGAAAGATTATGCTTTCTGAGCTGTGAGTAGAGTAGATATATCTTGTTGCTTTTCTAGCAGAGAAACTGAGTTCCTTTCCTCCCTCCACCCTAAATTTGGGTCCTCATCTAATCGTTAAAATACTTACCATTTTCAGCTTTCCATTAAAAGACAATCAGTGAAATCAAAATTGTAAGGTAAGTTTTAAAATAGAAATAGACATTTTGAAAAAAATCTTTAATGACTTGGCTGCCTTTTGACAAGTGTTGGTGGTGTCTTGAAAAAAGCCAAGTTATTTATTTAAAAGCATGCAAACTCTCTATGCTAGCTGAACCCCATTGTTTAACAATAAATGATGCTTTTGCTGATAAATGATTCTTTTTATGCAGACTAGCAAATGAAATAGGAGATGATGTCTGAAGGCACATGAATACTCAGCTGCCTAATACTTACGTCTATTATAATATGATTAAAAACAACAAACTCCCCAAAATAATCCCCCAAACCACCTTAGATTTGTCAGTTCCAGCGCATCATCAATGGATTGACTGTCTTTATTCTCTTTGTTTTCCTTCTTTTCCTTCTGTAGCCCATAAAGGTCAGTGGTTGAGTGGATTTTTTGACTATGGCTCTTTCTCGGAGATTATGCAGCCCTGGGCACAGACGGTGGTGGTTGGTAGGGCCAGGTAAGAACTCTTTTGTTTTGGAAGCTCTTTTTCCTCTCAACTAAAAAAGAAAGTTGAGGGCCATGGCTATATAGATTTTTACCAATAATGCTCTCTTTGTCTAAACTTTCTAAGAGTGTTGGATTATAGCCATGCCCAAGGCAACATAACTGGAGTGCTGGTTCCCAGAGGTCATTCTGTGTGTCACTTAATGATGCATTTAATCTGAAGGCTGATTTTGACAACATTTCCTTTTTATGATGCTGCAAGAAAAACTCTTTAGAGGCTGTAAAGCCCTACTACAATAGCCATAGCCCACCAATGACTTCTCGTCCCCCAAAGAGCATTTTCTCTCAGGAGTAGGTGACAAGTGAATCAGAGACTCATCTGCCTCTCTGTGTAACCAGAGAGAAGTTCTTCATGGCACCGCGATTATTTAAGTGATAAACATACTATATTGGATTATAATCAGATTTGAATTGCAAAAAAAAGGTAACCCAAAACAGGAATAAGTGAAATAAGCTGGAATAGGTTGCCGGGATACCCAAATTTTTCAAGTGGGAAATTCAAGTTTCTATTAAATTTTAATACCCACTCTAAGAAGTACTTAACTCAACAGCAAGCTCTGTGCGAAATAATCTGTAGCGCTCGCTATAACGAGCACCTGCCAAGGCTGATCTTAATCTAGTTCTGCACTGCAGAGACATGCTGCTGAGGGACCCGCATGTGGAGCTCACCTGCCTCTGGGGGCAATCAGTTTTCCTTATCTTGGTGAAAAGTGGCACCTGTTCAAGATTCTCAAACATGCCACATTGGGTTGAGATTTAGATTCTAGCCTTGAAAATAATTCTAGGCTTTGTGGCTTTCTCTCAGTACAGCAGGTCAGCAGGCTTCGTGCTGCCAGTGACAAGGAGCCATCAAATGGCAAATCCTGCAGATAGGGTCTTTCACTGTGACTCTGAATAGGAGTCGGGACTGAAGTCAGCTCAGACTGAAACTCACGGAGACCGGCTGCCTGTTTTCTTTCAAGCCTCAGGTCTTTTACCTCATCCCGGGCTTCTGGGTCCCACTGAGAATTATTCTTTGTGCCTGGTGAAATTCCCACTGGGGAGGTGCAGGTGGGGGATGCATTTGAACAAGAGCCCTCCTGCCTAGGCCCCACCAGCTCCTTACGTAGAGTCCTCACATCACACTAGAACCAACTTTTTCGAGAATTTATCTCTTACCTATTCTGCTTCAGTTTTCCTGTCTGTAAAAAACATGACAGATTTTAAGCCTCCAAAGCCAAACTTTTGTTAAGGTTTTTAAGATCCTCCCATGGGAAATGAGGGAACAATACTTCATAGTTATGATTAGAAGAATAGGGATTGCCCTGCAACCAAGATCAGTCAGGCTTGGCTTTGGTTAGCTCCGCCGTTGTTTATTGCAACACTCACTCTGACTTCCTCCTTTCTTTCCATATGATGAGTTCTGGGCTTCTTACTCCAAACACATACACATGCTCACAAGTATATAAAACACAAATGGAGCTAGCTTCTTTCAACAGCAGTGGCATTTTGAGAAATAAATATAAATGTATTCTTCTGGGATTGTTACTGTAAGTGCTGCCAAAACTCATCTTTGGTACGTATGTTTGGAATATGTGTGCTATCGGCTGTAAATTGTCTTTTATTATTCCGTGGCACCTTGTCCAGGGACACACTATAAAACAAGATGTAGCATCTTCATGTGCTAGCCTGATAAAATTTATATGAAGTATAATAGAAAACAGAAGTTGTTCTGAGCTGTTTTCAAGTTCAATAAATAACTGTAATACTCGGATAAAGATGTTCTTTATTAGGTCACATGGGCCCTAATATATAAGTTATAAGTTACCGATTTAGGGTGGCTTTTGCAATTACAAGTTTCCAGTTCGATTGTTAATCATTGTGAACAGAAATATTTCTAAACTCTCCTGTGTACCTCTTGCTCATTGTCTGGTTGTCTAGAGGGCTTTTGATTCTGATTCAGTGCAGGCAAGTGACAAGGGGGTGGGTGGTCTCCACTCAGGCCCCTGTCAGGCATCTTGTGATGACAAGAATCCATTTCCCATAGCCAATTTAACAACCAAAGGCCATCCTTCATGGAAAAGTTTGTTATGGAGATGCTGTGGGGAATGAGAGACTATAACCCATCCCAGGCCAACCCCAAGGAATGCAGTGGAGAGGATGAAGATTGAATCACATTTTCCTGAGTAAGGACTCACTCTATACCTTGCATCTTTCTTTCTTCCTTCCTTCCTTTCTTTCTTCCTCTCTCTCCCCCTCTCTTTCATTTTTCCCACATGGAGTATAGATGCAGAGGCTTTGATCTCCTAAACAGTTTTTTAGATGAACATAGCTTTGAGATTATATATATACTTCCAATATGGATTTCACCAAGATTACTACTGAAAATTATCCCTGTCCCATTGCTCTTCTCCAGTGAAAGAGAAAGTTAAGGGCTTGTTTATCCACTTCCCTACTTTTGGCACATATTTTTCATCTTCCTAATAACACACCTACACACTCCTCATCCACATACCCAACAGTAAGACCTACTGTACCCTCAAATCTTGTCTGGAACTATGTTATTAATATTTCATAGAAAACTACATTGCCTATTCTAGCAAAGCCAGCACTCATTAAAAGTTACTGAAAGTTTTAGGTTCCTACTACCTCTCAGACCATTTCCCACTATCTTCACCAAAGAGATGGTATAGAATGAACTAAGAAATTTCATTTGGCAGCCCCAGAAGTATGGGTATGTGTATGCCCTGGGCCGTTGAGTGTAAATGCAGAGGCTCCCCCGGTACAGCCCTTGGTTTAAATTTATCCTGTGTTGGAGCATTTCATAATAGGAGTGATGCTGAGAGTGGTTTCCCACCATATTTACAGAGTAAATACCAAATCCATAGAGTGTCACGTTTAACTCCTGGAAGAGTCAAATTCCTCCCTGCTCTCTGTGTTTGTTTCTAGTTTTTTCCCCCAATGTTCTGATGTGGGATTGGAAAATAAATGACTAGCTATAATGTTGACATACGTTGAGTTCTTATGTGGCTCATTTTTTATCAGGCTAGGAGGAATACCTGTGGGAGTCGTTGCCGTAGAAACCCGAACAGTAGAACTAAGTATCCCAGCTGATCCTGCAAACCTGGATTCTGAAGCCAAGGTAGGTCACCTCGAGTACACTGCGCACCTGTGCTTGGAGCTTGTTCCCCCCCTCGGTGCCTGTGGATGTATCTGGAGCATTGCAAACCATCAGTTTTAGAGGGAAGGGCGTCAGCAGCTTTGAATGATTTCAGGCCACCATGTGCTCACTTTTAAGATGAGTCTAGATGGACCACAAGCTAAATTCTACGGAAAAATTAAATAGGCCTTTATAGTGGTCTTGTCGATGCTAGGAAACAGTCTGCTTTTGTTGGGAGGTGGTCTTATAGAAAGGCAGCTGAGGTCATGCTGAGGGCTCTTTGGTCCCAGAGTCTCTGAGCACGCACATGGAAGAGCTACAACTAGAATTAATGATGAAGTCTGCCCTAACGCCAAGCATGAACACCATAGTCCATTTTTTCTAAAAGGGTGGATTGCATTTTCACATCCCAACACCATCCGGAGGCCAGGGAGGAGGCTATTCAGCAGTGTCACATCAAGTGCCTGTTGATTAACCACAGTACAGAAAAAGCTGTGCTAAGCACAGTGGTGACAGGACTTGGATACTCTGTGCGATTGACTAGCTTTGAAGAGCTGTGTAATGGAGCCATTTAAAGTCGCCTTTGAGAAGCCTAGAACGGGAGTTCCTAGGACTGCATTCTTCCATTAGAAGGAGGTAGGTTTCCCTGTTTTGACTAAAGAGTTGTGGTGTAATCAGGACTTAAAAAGAAGAGCATGTGACAAGGTCAAAGATCTAGGATCCTTTCTTTTTTACTCCAAAGGTGATCTTGATGAACACTGCTTTTTGTTTGTTTGGTTTGATTTTGAGTTTTTAATCAGAAAAATCTTGTTCACCTTGGAGAGATTTTCCCCTCGGACTGTGTTGTTAATTGTCTTCTTCTTTGACTTTCCCCAATAGATAATCCAGCAAGCTGGCCAGGTTTGGTTCCCAGACTCTGCATTTAAGACCTACCAGGCTATCAAGGACTTCAACCGTGAAGGGCTGCCTCTGATGGTCTTTGCCAACTGGAGAGGCTTCTCGGGTGGGATGAAAGGTGACTGGCGTGGCTGTGGGCTTGAGGGCATCACTGATGACTGGACACCCTGCAGCAGAGAGGGAGGGTTTAGATTCGGCAGGACCCGTGGGTGTCATCACCCCAGGCTTTTGGGGGATCACACTCCCTTTGAAATATCTTCTGAGTTGCAACTTGAAGGGGAAAATACAGTATGTTTCATAATTCTATACAAAATTTCAGAATCATCTACTAGTGTTATCTACGTGAGCTACTCTCATGGATTTAGCTTTTATAGGTGGATGTTGGACATCCACCTATGGTGGTCCTGGGGAAATGTGATTGTGCTTGTCTCTGTCCCTCTTTTCTGGGCATATTCTTTGTTGATGTTACTCTCCAATTTTCTACAGTGACCAAGATAGATACTAAAATTAGCAATTACTGGAAGAAAATGAACAAATTCTGTACCAGAGCCTATTCTTTATGGCAGTTTGTGCTATGTCTTATTATTATCCAGCAACAGCCCCGGGCTTGTGGCTCTACCATATTAGACCATTATTACAAAGGCTCTACTCCACGCTGTGGGGATTGCTCAGTGATTAGGCAGCCAGTATCACCATTTACCGAGAATCTCTTGGGTGTAGAGCCACTGTGGACAGTACAGGGAGAGCCAAAGGAAACACACTCTGCCCCTTACAGTAGTGAAGCTCTCCCTGCAACAGCCAGAGACTACATGCCTGGAAGGTATGAGAGTACGCTGAGGAGGATAAACTTCATTCATCTGGGGAGAACTCAGGATTCTGAAGTAGTAGAATGAGTTAGGGGATGGAAGGAGGGAGGAGCTGGTACTGCTGGAGTAAATAAAGTGATTAGAGAATGCTGTAGGCAATGAATTCTCAATAGGGCACCTAGAAATAGCTTGGGCAGGAGGACCTCTTGCCTCTGACAGAGGAAAAGCCTGGGGAAGCTACCCTTTTATGGATGATCAGGGAGAGGTATTTGAAATATTTGTGAACAATTTTCCTTTACCTGGCTAAGAAGAGCCCTGTATGGCCAGGCCTCCCTGGCAAAATGTAGAGTAGGTTGATTGTGGTTTTTTTAGTTGAAAAGTTGTACTTTGGCTATGTTTGCTAGAGAACTACTATATTTTGCACTTTTCTCAAGGGAGACTTAGACTATACATCCAAATTAATGTTTGTATACTTTTTTAGACTATCAAGGTGAAATTGTTTTTTACTAAGATAATAAATCAGTGGAAATATCATGAGAAATTGAGAGTATAGGTTAAACAGGTCAATCCTACACATTTGTATTGAGTTCTGTGTGCGAGGAACTGTGCTAGGCACTTCAGAAAAAACAAAAAAGGCAGAAACAGACATTGCCTCAAGGAGACAAGAAAAATGTCTTAAGCAGACTGAAAAAGCCATAATGTATAAGCAAAATACCAGGGTGTTCAAAATAGGATGATATTATATCAAAGTTGGGGGGCCTGAAACCCCTACATTTATGCATATGAGGATCATTCCACATTAGATTTCATTTGATCCCAGCTTCTTTGGCCATAATATTACATTGAGACCTGGGAGAGAATGCAGTGCTATACTGCTTAGTTACCTCTCTGTTGGGGGGCTGGCGGTGGGGTGGGGGGGATTGAGAATGCCCTCTTCCTGATACTGCTTGAGTCAGCCTGGCTATTTTATCCTAACTGGAGCTCAAGAGTTCAAAAGTTTCCAAAGTGCCACTTCCAGGAAAAGCTTCAATCCTGCTACATAACTTGGCTCAGGCCCAGATTGGCTGCTAGCCCTGTAACAGTAAGAACAACAACAATTAAGATTTGTTGAGCTCTTTTCACTGGAAACTGTGCTAACCATTTTACATGTGTTATCTTACATAATCATCACAACAAGTATCTCTAAGGGGTGGGTTATATTGTTATCCTCATTTTACATAAATTAAGGCTTAAGTAAATTTCCCAAGATCATTCAACTAAAAAAATGAGAGTCGGGAGAGGAAGGTAGATCTGACTCCCTGTAGCAGAGTTGGCTGATTTTAGAGCCTTAAACCAGAAAGAGACCTACAGAATATCCCAAGAATGGAATGTTAAGGTTCCTGAAAAAGTTATCTACCTATTTCCCCTCTACTTTGGGGATGCCCTTGGTTATCGTGAAAAGAAATTTCAAGAGCTCACAAATGAGTTTTTTTCAATTGTGGTAAAATACACATAATATTTATCATTTTAATCAATTGTAAATGTACAATTTAGTGGCACAATTTAGTTACACAGTGTTCTGTAACTATCACTACTATCTATACCCAAAACTTTTCATCATCCCCAACATCAACTCTGTACCTGTTAAACAACAACTACCCATTCCCTTCTTCCTGCCGCCCCTGGTCAGAAATGAATTACTGGCCTGATAGAGACCAGGGACAGTTCTGTCTTCTGAATTTTGGAGCTGATACATTCTTTTACACATCACATACGACAAATAAGCTTTGGGAAAGATAGAGATGCCTGTGAAAGTAAGAGGGGGGAGGAACAGCACCTTTCACATTTACATACAGGTCAGGATGTTTCCTACGTATTATCTCATGTAAAGGACCTAAACTGAGAGCCTCTTGTCATTCTTCACATCCCTTGGGGAGATGTTTGCAGTTTTGGTTTCAATACTGGCTGGGGATTATGCAGGGAGGGAAAATAAACAATTATGCCATCCCTCAGTGCACACAAACACACAGCCAGGAGCCGACTGCACTGTGGGTAAAATGACTCCAAAATTGTGTGTAATGAGTAGGAAAAGATTAGAGACAGCTCTTGCTATGCTGAAAATTGACATTAGTGGAGGGAAAAAAAAAACTCTTTACTAGTCCGCCTAGGAGGTCTAATTCGAGCAGTAAAAATATAAATAAATAAATAAAAGCATGTCAAGATGGTATTGGTGCTTTTTTTCCAATGAGCTCTATCTGGCCGGAAGGCTATTCAGCATAATGCAAAATTAAATTATAAAAACTGGCTGAATATTTAGATGGAAGAGCCATTTGGAAGCAGTTTATTTAGACGAACCGGCAATGACCCACAACAGGGAGACATCAAGCGTGAAATTTACTAGAAATTAGCACCAGGGTCCCAGCCTCAGCATGAATAGCTTGATAGGATGCAAATCCCAGTGATATTAAGCTGCCTCACTGCTGGTGCTACAGGGTCACTCTCAGTTGGCTTTTCATGTTATACTTATTATTTTTTCCTGGGACAGGTTATAAATAACAATAAAAAAAACATTTATTGAAAACTTTAACTGGAATGAAAGTCTATTTTAAAGTCTCTGATTACTTGGATGTTGAAATACAGTGTCAGCTGGCCGTAATGAACTCATGAGAGACATTATGTATATGCAGTCTGTGTATGCCTAATGTTTACCTTCAGCTTCTAACAGAAAATCTTGCCCAAGCCAGTAAGATCTATTTCAGTTCTGAGAGTGCGGGGCACTGTGGAAACACTCGGCCACCCTGCTCCCTTGTTTGGTACACGTGGCTGCCACGGTTTATCCATGTTGTGTTACAATGAAGGCCTTAGGCAGGGCTGGTGCCTGGGTGCTGAGAACGTGCTGCAAAGGCTGTGTGTGATCACCATTCATGCAGATGTGCTTTGCCCAGAATGCTAGAAAACTCCAAGCTCCCGCCTCTCCAGTGAAGAACCTATCAGTATTTTCCATTCCCAGTTGCATTTCTCAGGGCCTGAGAATTGACAGTCAGCATATGCAGAGCTTTAAAATTCCCTAGACTGATTTCTAGCCTAATTCCTTGGGGATCCCTCCTCGCCTGCTGTTCGTGGCTGTGCGTTTGCTCCATCTCTTAAATATGAAGGGATTTCAGACAATTGTATGTCAGATTGTTGCCAAGTGTTTCAACCTGCCTTTCAAAATATGCGGTTTGGGGCAGCTGCAATTCAGTATGAGCATGTTGAGGGCAGAGTTTATTTGTGTGTTCACTTATATTTTAATAGCCTGCTTTTTGGGTGTTTTGATGTTTGTGTTGTGGGTCTGCTGGTGTTCCAGGTTAAACGGAGGCATTATTTCGATCCCAATCATGTCACCTTTAATGAAACCTGATGCCCCCTTCTCACAGTTTTGGGGCCTAAAGATATTTGTTTGGCAATCACATAGGCAAGTAGTGTCATCAGTACAATTTCTGACATTTCTGAACATAGAGGAAATCCAGGCAATATTTAGGAATATATAATCATTTATTCAAGTCTTTTTTCTGGTTTTTATTTTACTCAGCCATTATAGTATATGGGGAAAGCAGATTACCTCAGCCTCATGCTCTCTTTCCTGGCAACAAGAATGATGAGTTAAGAATGAGGTCGTAGAACTTGGACTTTAGAGCCAGAAGATCTGGATTTGAGTGTTATCTCTGCTATGTACTCTTATTTAAGCCTCAGTTTACTTACCTATAACTTGGATATATGAATAAGATGATGCTCTGATTAAATGATTTATATGTGTGTGTATATGTAATCACATTCTCTAGTACACAGCTAGCCATGATGATGCAAAAGAGGAACCAAAGCCTATTTCACAAAAGCAAAAAATGTACACACACTCATCTTCATTCCAAGGTATTTGCATATACCATGAAATCAAGGGCTTTTTAAAATGAAATGGATGAAAATACATTATAAATAAAGTCTCTCCCCTTCTTTTTGACAGCTGGATCTGTTAATCATAGATAGCACAAAGATCGAGTTTGATGTAGATATGTCCTTAACAAAATGAAGTGAGTGAAAAGGCTGGAAACTTTGTCTTCACTTAACTCTAACTTATTTTTTTCTTTTTCAGGTAAAATGACTTTTTGTGCTGTCTTTTATTGTTTTATTTTCTCCTTTTATCTGTGCCTTTCATTTCTTCTCGATGCACGACACCATTGAGGGCCACTCCTTTCTGTTACTTGCTCTGAGACTGTACTCTTGGCAGCACTGAAAAATGTACTGCTAATTACACAATTATTTTATTATGTAGCACTGGTTGAAATATCCACTAAAGAATTAATTTAGTTAAAATAATTTGAACTGAGCAATTATTTTCATAACCACAGAATTAGCGTAAAGCGCTTAAAGTCCTTTATTCTCTGCTCTTCATACAGCATTTGTGTAATTAGCAGTAAATTTTTTTGGTCTTTGCTTTCCTCCCAAAGGAATAAATGTCTTGGCTCTGATCATATATACAGAGCATATAACCATACACATTCCACACAGGGTAGGGAGTGTTTCCAGGGGCAACTTGGAATGTCTGAAGTCTTCATAGACGAGCTAGGTTGGGGCAATAGAGCCTGCGCTTTGCAATGAACTATGCTCACTGAAGGTTTGTATATAGAGCCATTTTTACTTTGGAGAAGGTGGCAGTTTAATTTGCCAGTAACCACAATGAAAGCAATTTCTATTTCGTTTGCTCTTAACTTCCTGAAAAATGCTTCTTTGCCATGGATTTCCAGAATTGATTTATTCCAAATTGAGATCCTCTCTTTGATAAGAAAGTTTGAACTCAGTTGAACCTGTTATTTGGTGTTTAGAAAGGATCCATTGTGGCTCCACTGAAGTACTCATTAAACATCTGGACTCATAAACCTAAAACTTTAGCAATGTTTAGACTTCAGTGAGCTGGGAAATGGGAAGAAGTCCATAAAAACTTGGGAAATAAATAACTGATCCAGCTTTCCAAGGACTCACTTTAGCACCAGGGTCCTTTTCTTCAGGCTGCTCCTGGCCTTGGGGGGATTACAGTGAATGAAATTTGTATGACATTTCCTTTATTTCGTAAAATTATCTCTCATTGTACCCTATAAAAATGCAGCTGTTAAAGAATTAATTTGTTTTTTCTTTCTCATTATATTCTTTCCAAAGTGTGTATATGCTCATTCATTCATTCAGCAAATATTTATTGAGCATCAACTATGTTCAGGCACTGGGCAGGACAATGGGGATACAAAGATGAAAGATAGTTTTTAAAGATAAAATTTTTGAAGGATCCATTTCCATTAGTTGCACATTCTAAGAGCTCATCCTATGCTAAGTATGACAGGAATTGAAAAGAACTAGAATAGATCCTTCCAAAAACTTAATGTAGTGGGAGAGATCACATATTGACATAAAAAATACTCAGTGTTTGTACAGCAAGTGTGAATTAGTGTGGTACAGAGTACAGAAGTTCAGGAAGGATGTAAAATGGAAATGCAATCTGGAAGGTTTACACACTGTGTCTTGTGAAAGTGCATTTCTCTGTTGCTGTCCTGTGCTTTTGAAGATCCTCTGGCATCCTGAGTGGGATACAGGTGAAGATTCCAATCCCTTTAGTCTTCAGGGTGGCTGAACAGGACCGTGGTCATGAGCAGCCACCTCATGGAGGCATAGTGTGCCATCCGAGTGTTATCTGTGTGTGCCATGATGTGAACAATGTTTGGAAGCACTGCTTTGGGGTGGATAAGTTTTATGTTTTCTAATTTGTCTCATTCTCCATAGATATGTATGACCAAGTGCTAAAGTTTGGTGCCTACATCGTGGACAGCTTGAGGGAGTGCTCCCAGCCTGTGTTGGTTTACATCCCTCCCCAGGCCGAGCTGCGGGGTGGCTCCTGGGTTGTGATTGACCCCACCATCAACCCCCGGCACATGGAGATGTATGCTGATCGAGAAAGCAGGTAGCGTGCACTCCATGTATTCATTCACTGCCTTTAGAGACCTTCCAGCTGTTGGCTTCCTCCTGGAGAACATTATAACCAAGAGAACTTTATTTAAATCTGTCCATTCCCAAAGGACGCCAAGATCAGAAGAATAAGCTTGCTAAACAGTGTCTGCTTGCATGAGAAGGAAACCAGGCTAGAGTCAGGCTTTCTCAGTGTAATCCCCCATCCCAGATTCTTTTATCATGAAGTCCCCCCTTCCAGGCACCCCTAAACTGAGAGAGACTCTCTCCTATTTGTTGTTCAGATACGCCTATTCACTATTTCTTTCTTAGGTGTGTGGCAGAGGGAGCTTAAAGTGAGTTGGAGTAGAAAGACTGAATTGTCAGTCTGGAGGTCCAAGGTTTTAACCCAGCTCTGCCACTGGCTAGCAAGAAACCTGGAGTAGTCCTTACTCTCCCTGGGCTGTGGGCTGCTTCTCCTTGTCTATAGAATGAACTGCATGGTCATTGAGGTGCACCACAGCACCTGCATTGCACATTCTCATGTCCAGTGATGTTATTGGAACACTTGCTTCTCTTTTTCCCCTCAAAATTCAGCTTCAAAAGCTGCTTAGGAGGCCAGGCACACCAGCTCATGACTGTAATCCTAGCACTCTGGGAGGCCGAGGCAGGAAGATCACTTGAGCTCAGGAGTTCAGAACCAGCCTGAGCAAGAGTGAGACCCCGATTCTACCAAAAAGAGAAAAAAAAAACCCAGCTGGGCGTGGTGGTGCACACCTGTAGTCCTAGCTACTCGGGAGGCTGAGGCAGGAGGATCACTTGAGCCCAGGAGTTGGAGGCTGCAGTGAGTTATGATGATGCCACTGCACTCTACCCAAGGTGACAGAGTGAGACTTTGTCTCAACAACAACAATAAAAAAAGCTGCTTAGGAGAGTGTGGTAGCTTTACTGTCAAATCACTAGGCTAGAATTCTATACTAGGGGTTTATTATTTTTAAGTCCTGAGCTGGCCCTGGATCTGATATAACAGATCAAAGACAATTCCTCTTCAGATGTTGGAATCAAACTGTTTGGTTTTAAATCCACCTCTGCTACTTGCTACATTTAGATAAGTCTCTTAACTTCCTGTGCCTTAGTTTTCTCATCTGTAAAATGGGGATAATAACAGTACCTTACCTCATAGTAAATGTAGACTAGGTATAGGGTTGTTGTAGGATTTATATGTAAGCACTTAGAACAGTGCCATCTACATAGTAAATATTAGCTGTAATTTTTTTTTAAAAGAAATTTTTTTTTTTAAACGTATTTAGGGCAAAGTTTCTAGTGATAGAATATCATTAGTATACACTCAAAATAACCCTGAGACCTTTGCTCATTTCTATAGCAGTGGGCAAAATGTTTTACCTCCTACTTGGCCTGGGCTAGTATGTCTGATCAGAGTCCTACCAGCAGGCTGACAGCTGTGGTATAGACGATCAGCATTGACCCCTCATTATACAGCCTGAGTGCCGGAGTTCTCCTAACACTGTGCCTACGGTATCTTTTTTTTTTTTTTCCTGGAAAATAATGTGATTCCTGTTACCCTTATCAGCTATAGGTGGTGGAATCTGTATTCTTCTCCCTTTGAGATGGAAGTCGACTGGTGTGGTAATGAGAATTATTTTAATTGCTTTTTGCAAGGCCTTTCTCATACCTCACTTAGACACTTCTCTGGTGCCTGCTTTTCTCCCTGGGGTGACTTCTATGAACCATGGGTGGGCAAAACCATAATGAAGCTATTTCCTGGTCCACAAATTGTAACTGGCCTCATTCTGTTGTCTCCTTCCTTTAAAGAGCCTCTATTTCTGTTTTGTTTTGTTTCCTTTTCTTCCTTTGTGATCCAGGGGATCAGTTCTGGAGCCAGAAGGGACAGTAGAAATCAAATTCCGCAGAAAGGATCTAGTGAAAACCATGCGTCGGGTGGACCCAGTCTACATCCGCTTGGCTGAGCGATTGGGTATGTCTGCTTGTCCTCCTGGCAAATCAATGAGCCATTCAGCTGATTTGTAATGAGTGCATTCATAGGCCAAGGGAGGAGGCACTGAAGCATTTGATCAAATTCATGATAATCTTTATTTACTGTCCTCTATATGGTAAGAACCCTGGTAGAATGAAATAGTGTGTGTAATAGGAGGGAAAGTAGGCCCTAAAAAATCAAAAGTCGCCTGATTTTTTTTCTGATATTTCCTTATGGTACAAATAGCCCATCTTTTTAGATGTCCTTGTAGAGAATGATTAGCTAGAGTTGCTGTTGGGGGGCAAGCTGATCAGGCAGAGAATATGCTGGAGTTAAACATATCCTGTTTCTGCTGTGTCTTTAGGCAGCCTGCCTCATTTCTAAGGGATGTGAGAGCCAGTGTCCTGGGATAGAAAAGCTGGAGTCCCTACCCAGGCAATGTTCTGGGTCATCCCGAGCCAGAGAAATGGAAGTAAAGATTGCGCACCGTGTGCTTCCAAACACGGCAGCAGTAGGCCTGGGAGCATTAGCGCTTGATGCTTCCAGCCATTACTCTCTGTTGCTCATTTGTTTTCAGAGCTTTTGGAAAGCACTCATGATTAGAACATAGGACTAAACTGTGGGAGTCCTGTGTTGAGTGCAGAGTCTGAATGAGTTTCAGATTCTTTTAAAACACTGATTTTCTGCCCAGATCTCCCATGGAGTCCCTTGCTATGTTAGTAAAGATAATTGCTTGAGGTTCTTTTGTTGGTTGGTTGGTTGGTTTTGCTTTTGTTTTTCTAAAGGAACAGAGAGACTGTCTTTAAAAGGGAGTGATACTCAATGAATGGAAGGAGTGAAAAAGAGAGCTGCTCTCTTTTTTATGTTCCAAGTAGTAATTTAATTAATAAAGTACCATTTGTGGATTCTATATCCTCACCATCTAGAGACAGAAAAAACTTCTCTGTGTTTGCCTGCACTGTGCCTGCACCTGAGCCAGGTCGCTTGCCAAACACAGTGACTTGGGTTACAATAAACCCTGTTTGTGTCCCATTGTTTGCCATTGGGCAGCAGCCACCGATAACTAACCCACCACAGCCTGATCCTTTTATGGGAAATGCACACATACAAGAAATTGGCAAAGTTGTTTCTAAAATCTATTGCCACCCAGTATTGTTGAAGTGGTTTTTTTCTCTTTCTTTTCCAAACAGGATAATTACTTCTGACCAACCCCATACACTTTAATTAAAGTAACTGCAGCTCAAGAGCAAGTTACTTACAACTGTACATAGCAAGAGCTCTAAAAGCTTCAGCCACTGATAAGCATCTCACTTAGATGGCTCATAATTGCTCCCAGCATCCAGCGATCGTTGCTGCTGTTTTTACCACTAATTTCATACAGAGGCAGCAACACCGCAATTGCAGGACACAGTGAATTGCATAATTTCTTTTTTTTTTTCCTTTCTTTTTCTTTTTCTTTTTTTTCTTTTTTCTTTTTTTTTTTTTGCTGGTTTTCTTTCTGGCCAATTTAAAATTTGTCAAAGTCGGTCTTCTTCTGGATCACTGCCCTTTGATATTTCGCGCACTCCATTTGCCACAAACAAGCCGCAGGGCCGCAGTTCATGCTGACTCTAGCAGAAGCAGAGAGAGCTCCATTTATCTTACACTGCCTGCTGAATTCCTACTCATTAACTGGGGGTTCACTGCCTCTTTTTAACCCCCCAATGGCTGTTATCATCCCTTCAGAATAACTGGATGGTAGGAAGAAGGATCCTCTCTGTATCTGTTTGCAGAACGACTGGACGATGAGGGGTGTGGGGCCAAAGCTTCCTTCTCTTCAAGGAAAGTGATATCGCTCCTACCTTCACCCAGCACCTTTTACTTTTGAAGCACATGAAGGGGAGAGGGAGGAGATTCCCAAGTGATGGCCGTTTAATCATTTGTTACAAATCATCTCATTATCAATTTCCTATCTGCATTGAAGAAAACCATATTTATTTAACCTTGACCAAAATGGCACTCAAGAAAGAACCCTTAGTCTGCTAAATGCGAAGCAGGTTCTGGCCCAGGGCAGCTTGGGAACAGGAGCAGTGGATTTGGAATAAAAATAACTATGTACAAGTCTTAGATACGTTGCTTGCAGGTAAATTGTTTAACTTCTCCAAACATCAGTTCATGTATAAAGTGGAGGGAATACTCCCACCTAGCTAATATGAGGATCAGATGAATGTGCATTCACTCTGAATCTACAAAGCATTTTTCAAACAGGAGTTTACATATTTTCTTTTCAGTCTTAATCATTAGAAAAAGCGAGTGGCCATGTTTGTTATCAAGCATTCTCTGTGGCTCAGGCCCACATTTGGAAATACGGAAAAAAACCAGAAGAAACCTACCAGGCATTTGCAGTCTTTCAGGGAGATCATACACACCCAGCCATATCTGTGACACAACAGATCTGGATATAATGGGACATACTATGAACCCAGTGCCTTTGGGGTTCGCAGTGATTTTGGCTCCTTTCACAATGCCTAGAATCAAAGACTACCAAAAACCCTTTTTCACAAAGTCAATGAAAATGACCTCATTTTCCAGATTAGGAAATTGAAGCAAAAAAGAATGGTTAAATGAATCATCCAAGATACAAAATAAATAAATAAATGTACGTCAGAGCCCAAAATGGAATTCTCATTCCCTACGTTCTACTTTTCTCTGGATTTCTTCAACTGAATACTGGGCCTGGTCTAAATTAAACAAGTATTGTTTCCCTTTGTAATCTAAAGCCCATTCCACTGAGAAAATCTTGTTTAGGAGAAAGTCTGTAGGAGTGGATGTTATCTTGTGTTCCCAATCTCTTCCCAAATCAGCGTCTGTACTGGGGAGTGCACTCATAGATCACTTAGACAAACCAGTGCACAACCGACTGTGTTCAAAAACGTAATTACTATTTATTCTCTCAGGATAATGAGTAATAATTTCAGAGCAGCTAACTCCATCTCTTCCGGAATTTTTATTTTTAAAAAGTGACCTTTTGTCATTCTATATGGTTAGTTGGGGTAGGAAGGTGGTGAATGACCTTTTCCTGTCATCCTGAATTACTAGTTTGCAGATCTGTGATTATAACAGAAAGTATGAAAATGGTGTATACAGTGATTCTTGACAGAGATAAAGGGAAGAATTACATTAGAATGAAAAGTGAATGAAGCCCAGATACCAGAGTCTTGCATTGCTGAACTGGTTCTGACCCTGGATTCTCAGAACCTGGGCTTGGTAGAGTCATCGAAGGGAGAATTATGTCCTATAACTTTGGTTGCCATAAGGAAATTAAATTCCTTCTCTGGAAATAGAGCCACAGCCCTCCCAGGCCTTTGTATGTGTCTCTGACATCCTCCGTACTGTCTCACAGAGCTAGCAGCAGGGAGAGTGGCTAAGGAGCCGGACGGCCTTTCTAGCCTGGCCTCTTGAGTGCTGTGACCTCAGGTCTCCTGGATCCTTACCCTTCTCTTGTGTTCAGAGAGAAATAACAAATCAATTTAGATGGAGAGACAACTGTCCAGCCCAAGTGTGAAGCAATTGTGATTTCCCCACTGTCCCTCTCTCTCAATACAACGAGCACCTGGGCAAAGGAGCCACTTAGGAGAACCTTTTCTCAGTTGTGGCCCCCTTCCCAGACAGCAGGCAGCCTGCCATGCAGCACCTCGGCTGTGCCCACGCGGAGCATGCCCTGACAGCCTGAGCACTGCTGCTGGCCCTGGCCTGGCCCCTCTAGGCCTGCCCAGCACCCCACGTGCCTCCTGGCCCAGGGTGCTCCAGGTGCAGATGGAGTATTGTGGCGGGGGAGGATATATTCATTTGTAAAGATCTTCAGGAATGCCTTCCTCCCAAGCCACTTCCTTGTCAGCCAGGGTGACAGGAAAAGGACTGTTCCTTGGGTTAAGGATTCAAGGGTGTTAAGCTGCTTTTCTGGCAGAAGTGATAAAAGTATCTGAGCTGCATGTGTTTTTCCTTCTCCTTGTGTCCATCTTCAAAATGATGTAAGCTGAAAAGAGCCAGAGTTGCTTGTTTGAGGCAGAAAGTGGTGTCCTTGCCTGCAAAGTTGAGAGTGGGAAAGAAAGAAGTTCCAATACCCATGCCTAGGAAGTGGCCTCTCACCCTGGTACCTGTTGTACATGGAGTGTCCTCACCGGCACTGTGGCCACTGTGTCCTCTGTGGTAAGGAGGCTGATGAGAAACAACATAAGGTTTTCTATCGTGAAGGTAGATATGGGATTGTGCCTTCTCCCTTAAATTAGCAGCAGCTGAAAACCTACCTCTTCACGTTGATTCAGAAGCCATTTGGCTTGATGCAACTTAGTGCAATAGTGACAACATTTTCTGGGAAGGAGAACAGGTCATTTTAGCCTGATCCATTAATCTGATTGTATTTATAGAAGTACCTGGGTTTGTCTCCTCTGAGGAAACAGTGATTCACAGTTCCGTTAGGCCGGAGGCACCTGGCAGGCATTTTGTTAGAGTGAACCCAAGAGAAAGCTGGCATCAGAGTATGTCTGAGACACCCTCTTCCCCGCTTGGTCCCAGCTGACCCAGTTCCCTGTATTCTGACCTTCCAGACTTAGGGAGAGTAAATTAAGAAAGGAAAATACAGACTGCAGAGCCATATCTCTATCAGAAGTTAGAGAATTTTATGCTATTTCATGACTCCTTTATATGGATATGTTTGTGTGGGAACACAGGGACAGGGCTGAAGGGGGAGTAATATATTTTTTTATTCCTATTTGGAAATTTCTGGGTTTACAATAATGATTTTTAAAAATACAAATAGCAGAGCCCTAACACTATTGCAAGGAACTCTAGGGTTAAACATCCCCTGAGAGGATTGCTGTTAAAATCAATATGCAAATGCACTTGTATTTAGATAGGTATGGCCCCCTTTGAAGGAAAGCAGATATATGAAAATGGGATTTTAAAAAAACTAGATACATTGGGAGAAATTATTCCCATTACAAAAGGATTATTTGCTTTACCAAAGGATTCACTGCAGGGTTCCATATAAAATAGCTCCCTTAAGGCATTTAAAACAGGATCTGATTTACACAGTTTTTCAAGAATGCTTTTGTGTAAAGAAAGGCACACCTGTTATGGATATAGAAATAGTTCTGCAGAATTTTTTTTTCACCCTATCTTACTATCTTTATAGAGAAATTTCTTTCTACATAGAAAATGTGATTACATAGATCTTTTAAACAGCTACTTCTGAATCTTAATAAGATTTCAGTCTTTTTTATGCTGATTTTTCAGTCTCAAGGTTGAGGTATGGGTGTATGTTTTAATATCTGAGATATTCAGGAGCTTTCTGGGGAGGGTGGTCTCGTTCTTATCTCTAGCATCATAAGTAGCGAACCAATCAAAGCAAATTGCTTTCTTAAGAAAAGGAAGATGGGCCCATAAAAGTTAAAAGTGGGTTTAAATGTACTTAGGCTTCTTAGTATAACTTTTTAAAAAGTTAAGAATGTTTTTAAAAACACTCTAATATCACACTCTTTTATAAAACATTTTTCCTATTTGCAAGATTAAGATTATTGTTACATAAACAAGAAACTGAGCTCAGAAAAGGTAAGAGATTTTTTTATAAGGTCACCTAGTGCTCTTGGCTGAGCAGCGGATTTTTAGTCCACCAGTCTGGTTTTTATTCTAAGCTTTGAAGGTCTCACCTCCCCCAAATCCTCTTTCTAGGATGTGGTCTGTTCACACATAGCCTAGGGCTGGCCTCCTCCTGCCCTACTTCAGAGTCAGGGCTGGGAGAAACCCCTGCTGCAGAAACCAGCTGTTTCCACGGGGAGTTTCTCTTCAGCTTTGAGCCCATGGAGGAGAGATGTGGCTTTTGAATGTACTCTGGCTCCAAGGAACACCTGATAAGCCACTGTGCTGTAGGAACCCATAGGTCAATTTAAATTGTTTTGTTTAAGGAGCATGAGGTCTTAAACCAGCCAGGGGTGGGGAACCTGTGGGCCTCCAGATCCCCAAGTGCGGCCCCTCAACTGAATCCAAACTTTTATTAAAAGGATTTATTCTGTAAAATTTGGATTCAGTCCAAAGACCACACACCCAAGGATCCAGAAGGCAACATGGTAGCTCCACATTTCCTAGCTTGTGGCCTTGGGCAAGTTACTTAACTTTTTTGTGCTTCAGTTTCCTCATCTGTAAGATAGTGATCTTTTTGGACTTTTGTGAGGATTAAATGATAATGAAGTCTGGATGCAGTGGTTTATATGCCTATAATCCCAGCACTTTGGGAGGCACAGGTGGGAAATTGTTTGAGGCCAGGAATTCGAGAACAGCCTTAGTGAGAGTGAGACCTACCCCCCCACACACACCCCCACCCCTGTCTCTACAAAAAACAGAAACGTCAGCTGGTTGTGGTGGTGCATACCACCAGCTACTGTAGTCCCAGCTACTTTAGAGGCTGAGGCAGGAGGATCACTTGAGCCCCGGAGCTTGAGGTTGCAGTGAGCTATGGTGACACCACTACACTCTAGCCTGGGTGACAAAGCAAGACCCTGTCTCAAAAAAAAAAAAAATCACTTAAACAGTACCAGCACATAGTAACATCTCAATGTTAGCTTTTCTTCTTTGATCAGACTAGTGATACCTCTTATCTGTTAAACTCTTTATATTAAAAAGTTTTAATTATGAGGTTGCATTTTTAGGATTTCATGGGGACTTTTTATTTTGGGTAGAGAGGGATGGGTGTGACCCACCCTTCTTCTCCCATTTCAGCCATTTCCTAAAATAGGATTCTAGAAAAGAATGACTTTCCTCTCTGTAGCATATTCTTAAACACACTCACACACGTGTACACACCAACTTGCTTTCCTAAAAACCCTGAGGCCCTGCAATCTGGCTAGAAAAGAAAGAAAACTATTTCAAGATATTTAATTGTACAGGGAGCTTACAGGATTGATCGAGAGCTTAGCTTTTTACAATAGTCCAGTGAATAAGAAATGCTCCTGACAAACGATCAATGATAGGATAATCACTCTTTATCCCCCTCCTCATTCTTACCTTCTTTCTTTCAGGAGAACAGGGTTCAGAAGTCAAAAATCTTTATAGACGCCGCTTTTAAATTAAGCAGAAAATAGACATTGACATATTTGTTAATCTCCCCTAAATCATTACTGGGGCTGGCTGCTTTGCTGTACAAGGAGAGAGGGGCCCTCGGTGTGCAACACAAGGGTATAACTAGCTTACAAGCAGCCTTTTATTTTTAGAAATAAATTTTTAAAAACCTTTTTTCCTCCCTAAAACACAGGACACACATCCTTGGCCTTCTCACGTGCATTTAAAAACACACATATACTCTACTTCTGTCTTTTCCTTGCTTTGATGCTTTTTTGAGGTGGGTCTTGAACTGTGATCAGAGGCATTACTGAAGGCATTGAACAAGGCAGCCTTTGTGGGAATGCCCCGTGGTCTTCCTAGTCTCAGGAGGGCCGGGGCGTTATAGGTGTCTATTCTGTTATTCTTTCACAGCTCTAGAATAGCTTGATTGAGTGGGCAAGACCTTTGTTAACCTAGAAGCCAGCCTCTGTCCTTCCGACTTGGTAAAGCCAAAGCTTTGTTTCCAGAATCCTCTCCTCCTCGGCCCAGAGCCCCTCCCTCCTCTGCAGCCAATGCTGAGCCTTGCTCTTAACTCCTCCCTAACAAAACAAACCAACTCTCCAGCCGGTTTCCCCTGTGTGGTCACTTCCATGATACCTGCTTGGCAGCCTTCAGTACCATTAATGTGGAAGAACACAGGCTTTGCAGAGAGGCAGAACAAGTGTAAATCCTGACTTTGCTCCTTAAGAGCGAGATGCCATTGGGGAAGTCTCTTTACATTTCAGAGCCTTGGTTTTCTTGTTTGTAAAATAGATACCCTGTCTGTAAGGCTGGGTTGTTATAAGGATTAGAAGTAACGTATATAAGCGACTTGGAAAGCTCTCAGTAACGCTGAGGTACTCAACTTGGCAGCAGTGTTAACAGACACAGGCGTGAACTGTGTGTGGTGACTTCCGAGCTGTATGATCCTGAAAGATTTGAGTACAGCGCCTGGCGCACAGCAAGTGCTCAGCAAATGGTGTGTTATATGTGGTCCATGTGTATGTCTATGTGCATTCAAGTGCAGAGTTGGCTGTTTACTCAGAGGGAGAATGTTGTAAGGGTCTAGCACTCCCTGCTCAGCCCTGTCCATGATCCTGCCATGCCTTTGCCCCACAGGGCTGTGATTTCGCCCGCTGTAGTGTTAGTTCTTCCTCTCACAGTAACAAGGGAAGCTAAATCTTAGTTCTGCCTAGGAAATCACATCTGACCTACAGAATGGGAATTACTGGAGACATTTTCCTGGTCTTAGTTATGGAATGGGACTAAGATGGAACTTCAGCATTATCAGCCAGGATTCTGTCATCCCCACTTAGCCTTTCCTGAATTTAAAGGGATGCTACTACTGAAGCACTTATCTTCTGCCCCAAGGAAGCAAATAAGAAACAGCTTAACATAGTGCTCAAAAGCTTTGGGAGCCAAACTGCTGCGTTTGGGTCCTGGCTCTGTCACTTTCTAGCTTTATGACCTTCTCAATGCCTCAGTTTCCTCACTGTAATATAGGGATAATACGAACACTAATCTCAAGGTTGTTTGTGAAAATTAAATGAGTTAACAGATATAAAGCACTTTATATGAATCGCGCCCAGTGCCCCGTAAATATTAGCTTCGATTATTGACTGTGTGCATTGGATACCCAGGAAAAATTTTTTTCCAGCTTGCCTAATATTTTTAACTTTTTATTTGATATAATTTCACAGAATAGTTATAAAAATAATACAAAGAACTTCTGATACTTTTTTCCCAAATCTCCCTGTTGTTAATATCTCATCCCATTGCCGTATCATTTTTGCCTGCCTACACGTGTATGCTGCTCACTCTGTCGGTCCACACACGTTTTCTTTGAACCATTTGAGTGTAATCTATAGATACCATGCTTCTTTATACATAAATATTTATTGAGTGTTTCTAAGAACACAGACTTTTTCTTGCATAATGACAATACACTTATCAAACTCAAGAACTATAAACATTGACACAATACCACTGTCTAATCTGTGATTCATATTAAAATTTTACCAGTTGTCCCAGTAATGTCCTTTATAGCTTTTTTCCCAGTTTTTAGATCTGAGATCTAATTCCAGACCACACATTGCAATTCATGGTCAAGTATTTTAGTCTCCTTTAATCTGGAATAATTCTTCAGCCTTTTTTTGTCTTTCATGATCTTAACATTTTGGAAGAGTGCAGGCCACTTTTGTAGCATATTTCCGCAGCTCAGGTTTTTCTTATATCTGCCCATGGTTGGATTCAGATGCTGCATTTTTGGCAGGAAGATTGCAGAAGTGGTATTCAGTCCTTCTCAGGATATCATATCAGGAGACATGCAGTGTCAGTCTGTCCTATTATTGGTGATGTTACTTTTGATTACCTGTTTAAGGTTGTGTTCCCTGTGTCAGTGGTCTCCAATCCAAGGACCGGTTTCGTGGAAGACCGTTTTTCTAGGGGCAGTTCGGGGGAGTGCGTCGCCACCTCAGATCGGGCATTGGATTCTCATGCAGAGCATGAAGGGATCCCTCACATGCGCAGTTTGCAGTGGGGTTCGAGCTCCTGTGAGGGTCTGATGCAGCTGCTGACCTGATGGGGACGCTGCGTGGCACTGATGTGAACTATGGAGAGCGGCTGTGGGAGCTGGTGGGGCTCACTTCCCTGCCTGCCACTCGCCTGTGCAGCCGGGTTCCTACTGTGCAGTCCTGGCCTGGGGACTGGGGACTGCAGCCCTAGCTTAATCCACTATAAAGTTACCATTTTCCCCCTTGTAATTAATAAGTGAGTTGTAAGGAGGTAATTTGAGACCATGTGACTATCCTGTTCCTCATCAAACTTTCACCCACTAGTTTTGGCATCCACTGATGATTCTGGGCAGAATCAGTTACTATGATGGTTGTAAAACAGAGCTTTTCTAATTCCATCATTCCTCCTAATTGTTATTCTCCTGGAAGGGAGTGTGTTCCCCTTCCCCTTGTTTAATTATTTATATCAGGATGGACTCATAGATTATCTTAGTCCCTAAATATTCTATCTGATAACAAATAGGACAAATGTCACTATTTATTTTGACGCCACCTATCCCAGATTTGGCCAGTGAGAACATTTTCAAACTGCCTCCTGCTTTCTTCTGAGATGTCCCAATCATTTTTCGAGTACTTCCTTAGTTTTTTGTCGCAATATGTCCCAGGCTCATCTTACATTTTCCCTGCCCCAGCCCAGGAATTGGCTATTTCTCCAGGGAGTCTGGGTTCCTTTCAGTGGAGAAGAAACAACATTTGCTTCTCTGTCGAGGGTGTTCTGACTGAGAGGGGCTCATCTCAGAAGACACCAGCCAGCCCTCCTCCCACCGTTCTAGGCAGAGCCCCACTAGAACGAATGGGCCTTCGTGTCATCCTGCAGCGTGGGGCCCAGAGCACTCGTGCTGTTTGCCTGTTTTAGAAGGAAGGCTGCCGAGGCATCGGGGGCTTCACGTGGCAGATCAGCGATTGCCCTCCATGTGAGAGCCCACAAAAAAGACAGTCTTTGGCACCCTTCATCACAATTTTAAAATAGTGATGGGCTTAAAAATAAAAATAAAAAAAGGGCATCCAAAAAACTCATTAAAAAAAAACAAACAAACTAGGTACTACAGTTACATCCCTGTTCTGTTAACATGTGTTTATGTATAATACTTACGGCTCACTCAACAGCCCAAGGCTGTTTATGGCATATGATTCATAGTGGTATAAAAAACAAGGCCTGTTCCCAGACAGGCATGCTTGAAATAGACCTTTCTCTTCTGAATCCCATCACCTGTGCTCATGTATTTATTTGTCAGCTTTGGTGACAAAGCACTTCAGGTTGTCCCCAACACCAGGGGCTGTCACCTATTATTGCTCCTTCAGCTAGACTTACTCCTCCTTGCTAGGCAGACAGCTGAATTTTCAGTATTGATTGCAGATCCCATTCTGAGAGTAATTAAGAAGAACAGCACAACATAGCAGCACCTCTACTGGGACGCTATTGATTGGGGGGGTGCCGGGGGGAGGTCCCTCCTTGTTATAAGGAATCCCAAAGTCTCCTATCTGTTGGGTGAGGGTATCGTGCTTACAAGTGCACTGATACAAATGAGGTTTGTTGATTGCTTTCTCTTTTTTCCTCTTCCTTTTCTTTTATCCCAAGAACTAGAACGTCTTTGTCACTCTGGTCAGGTGTTGGCTCTGGCAGTAGCAGTCCAGGCAGGAAACTAGGGGCTAATCCACTGAGCTGACACAAGACACACAGATCTGGCTCTAATTAGATTAGCTTCTACTAATTTGAGGTTAAGAGTATCCAAACCTGAGATTAGACGCTGTGAAGTACTGCGGCTTGCAGCTTTGGGAGTTATTCAGGTTCTTACCAAGTTCGGCAGGTAACTGGGGGACAAGAACTGCTGGCTTGTACTTGGAGCTTAGGGACGCTCTCCCACCACAGCCCATGCTTGGAACAGTCCTGCCGCTCTAATGCTGGTCAGCAGGGATGGGCATGGTGTCAGCATGCCAGCCCTGGCCTCTCCTGGGAAGGGAGGAGCCCGGCTGGCAGTCAGCAAGTGGTACATACCTCTAGGCGGCTGTTTGTCCCTGCTCAGGGAGAGGCCTGGGGACAGCGGATGCCACTGTCACTCTTACTTGTGACCTCCACAGGGAAGAGAGGACATATGAGCTCCATGTGGCAAGGGAAGGACAGGCCTGGCATCTTGGAGAATCCTGTTACTCAGCAAGAGTAGCAAAGAGCGAGAGGATGATGGAGCGCCAGGCCACGGGGTGGGCGGTGTTGAACTTCCCGGGACTGTGGCTGCTTCTGTGCAGAGAGACTCCTGGTCACCACACATGGTGACAGGCAGGTTTATCTAATTGCAGGCACCCCAGAGCTAAGCCTAGCTGAGCGGAAGGATCTGGAGAACAAGTTGAAGGAGCGGGAGGAATTCCTAATTCCCATTTACCATCAGGTAGCTGTGCAGTTTGCTGACTTGCACGACACACCAGGCCGGATGCAGGAGAAGGGTGTTATTAATGTAAGTATGATGGCTGCCACTTCTGACTTGTCAGAGACCCGCGGGCGAGCGATAAGTGTGTGCGTCATGCACATAGGCTCACAAGCAGGGGGCTGGCAGGGCCAGATTAAAACAGCTTATGCAGAGCAAACCATTTTCAAATTGTTCTGAGACTTTTCCCTTATATCACTTATCCTAAAACAATGTGTATTTAGGTTTCCATAGACTCCTCAGGTCCATGGGAAAAGCTGCATTTTACTGGTGGGAAACTGAGTCACATGTGCCCAGTGGTCGTCAGACTATAGATAACTACAGGGTCAAGGTTTCAGCAGCTGTTAATTCATATTTGATCTGCAAGTTGTTGGAGCCATCTGCTCAAAACTGATTCCTCCCTCTGTGGTTATCCGGGAATTCACAGCCTCTTTCCAGAAGGTCTCAGCCACGTGTAGGCTCAGCATGGGGCAGGCCTATGGCTGTGCACAGCGCTGGAGGTGGTTCTGAACCACACACAGAACCATGTGTGTGGTTCTGCCTGGGGAACGTGTGGAGGTGCTGGGAGCTCACAGCCAGCTCTTGGGTCTGTGAAGGGCTGGCCTGGAGAGCAGGTTTTTATGTCTGTGGGGTTCCCTCCAACTGAACGCTGAGCAGAGATTAGGACTGTGGTGACTAAGCTTATTCTTCCCTGCACGTAGGACATCCTTGATTGGAAAACATCCCGTACGTTCTTCTACTGGCGGCTAAGGCGTCTCCTGCTGGAGGAGCTGGTCAAGAAGAAAATCCACAATGCCAACCCCGAGCTGACCGATGGCCAGATCCAGGCCATGTTAAGGCGCTGGTTTGTGGAAGTGGAAGGAACAGTGAAGGTAGGTGGGGCGCCCACAGAGAGGCTTTCGTGGTGTGCTCCTCACCCCCACCCAAGGGTGGTGAGGCTTGTTGTCTAAAAGTCCACAGACCCTGTTACATAACAGGGAGGCCAATGCCAAACACAGCAAAAAGACTAGTCAGTGAGCACAGAGAGGATGCCTGCCGCACCCTTCGGGAAGGGGGAGGGAGAGTCTGGGAAGCTTCTGCAATAAGTGATGTCTCAGCAGAGACTAAAAAACAAAATAGGAATGAATCAGAGGAAGAGGTTGGATTGGGGGCTGGGGAGTAGGAGGAATGTTACAGGCAAAAGAAATAGCACGTTCCAAGCCCTGATAGCAAGAGTAGCGTGCATCCGAGGAACACCTGCAGATATTCAGGATGGCTCAGAGATTAGGTGCCAGGTGAGAAGATGGGGCAGGGGCCTGATTGTGCAAGGCCGTGTAAGCTGTGTCAACGTCTGGGAAGCCACTGAGGTATTTTAAGCAGCAGAGTGACGTGCTCTGATTTCTATTTTAGAAAGACCACTCGGGGGTCTGTGTGGAAGGTGCAACTGCAGGGGACAGGAGCAGAAGCCTGAGAGGACATGATAGTGATGTAGGCAGGAGGTGCTACAACTGCAACCACAGGTCTCATTTCAAATAGAGCTGGAAGGAAATGTCCGCCTTGCATGGAGGGAAAGGGGACTGTGAACCCAGCATCTTCTCAGGGAGGAGTTAGGGAGCGGGCACATGACTTGGAGCAGTGCCCCTGCCAAGGTGGTGTCCCCAGTGCTCGTGCCTCAGGGTGTTAGGCCAGGATGACGTATCAGGGGCACCAGCGTTTGCCCCTGGGATAGTGAACTGCACAAGGCAATCCATGGGAGGGTGGCAAGAAAAAGTTGGAACTTTTATTTCTATTTATTAAGAAAAATTAACCTTTATTAGTAGACTATGGATTAAATCATATACATCATATATACATTTTATTGGAACATTGGTAATATGTGCTCAAAATATATTTGTCTATCTTTCTGAGCTATGTGATCAAAAACATCATTAGCTGACTTCTGAGTTAGAGTACTGATGGAGGGCTGGGTGGCTGCTGATGGCTTGAAGGGTCCTGGCCCATAAAGAGGGGCTCCCCAGCCTCTTTCTAGAAAGCGTTGCTGGATCATTCTCGGGGAGGAACGCCAAGATTTGCTGTCAGTTTTAAAGCCAGTGAATTGGGATGCTTCTAAGATTCACCTTTGTGTTAAGTCTGCCTGTTTCTTTTCGACTGAAAAGCTGCTTTGGATAAATATTTCAGATGTGCAGTGGGGGAGCACAGTCTCCTCCGACATTTGGTTCAGGTTAAGGTCAGTCTGTGGCATCATAATTGAGTGAGACAATTTTGTCAGTGGCTACTGGCAGCTTCTAGTGGAAGTTGGCATTGAAAGTCACGCAAGTGTAAAATAAGAGGTTGTTCTCCAGTTAAGAGTGGCCGGCTAGGTAAATGGAGTATGTGTGTGTGTGGCCAGGAGAAGCCTGCACCGCCTCCCTACCACATTAGTCACTAATGGACGTGCATAGCCTCAGTAGGCACAAGGATAAGGAGAAGCAATAGCTTCCCTCCAAGCATGAAGTGAGTGGATAGGCCCTTCAGTTGCTCCTTAGACTCCTGCTCCCAGGGGAACAGTGTATCTAAAGAAATAGGTCACTGGCATCTCTTATCAATGGAGGGAACAGTTGACTGTACGTGCACAAGCTCCTGGTTGGCTGGAACTCAAGTGCATAAGACAAGCCCAGCCCCATAGTGCAGGAGGCGGCTGCCTGAGGCACTGGGAGCCAACCTACCCAAGAATTGAGGCTGTTTCCCTTTCCCCTGTCTACAAAAAGCAGCATCATCATGAGCTCTGTATCTAAGGGGACAGCTGGGGAAAGAAAGTAAGGACAGTGATCCTATGATGTCAGGGCATGTGGCTTTGAAACCTTCTTCCATATTCTGCAGGCTCAGCAGGACCCAGTTTAACGTGGGGTGGGTGATAAAATCTGTAGCGCCCTTGAGGGAAGAAAGTGTTGCAATGTTCAAAAGCTGTCTGTGTGCTCTGAAGGGCTGTTGTAGAATCTGCGTGGTGTTTGGAAATGGCTTAAAACCACCCTTTTCAGGGGGATTCTTCAAACAGTGATTAGATATTGTGTGTTGTGTCTCAAGTGCAAAGACTGGCTAAGTCTACACCCTGACGTTGCACCAAGAAGGGACCCTCTAATCCTTGTGGTTACTGAGGGGAAGAGACATTTCATGATAAGCATCTATTAGCCATGCTGTGTGTTCTTTTTTTCCAGAGAATTTGTTTTCTTAATCTTAATCATGAAAAAAGAGATTCTGGGGCAGAAAATTGAAGACACCGTCATGTTATATAACTGAGCAATGTAATTCTTTTGTTTCCCTTAGAGGTATCTGTTACTATGAGTTATGGGATTCTGTTTGAATCCACTGGGATAGTCATACTGTAGGAAATAGTAGAGTTTATGGTCCATAGTTTCACTGCAGGCAGAAGCAAAGCGTCACTACAGCTCCGTGAAAAAAAATAACAAGAACTGTGGTTTAAATTGGGTCATAAGAACATGGCACACGTTTGTGTCATTGGGCATGTTTTCTGTCTTGATTCTTAGATCCACAGTTTGAAGTATGTGGTTTTTCAAACAGGCTGATTTTCCCCCCTAATCCCCAGTAATAGAAATTGAGATTAGGATTCTGCATGGAGCAATGAGAATGTAGGTTTTGAAATCTCACAAACTTTTGGGGTCCCAGCTTCACCATTTACTGGCTTGGCCATATTTAAGCCTCCATTTCTTCAAGTTTCAAGAAGAGATGGTGCTATGTCACAGGGTTCTGTGAGTTTTAAATAACATGGCAAGTATGCAGCAGTGTCTGGCACTCAGTAGATGCTCAAGATATGCTAGTTCCCCCCACTGCCCCAGCACAGCATGTTAAAAGGTAAAAAATAACAAAGACTAAGAGGTAAAGATGTGTAACTTAATGATCTTGTCAGGAAGGGGGGTTGGCACCTGAGCGCAGTAGATGCTCAGTAACTGTTCTTTGAGCTGGCTCGCTCTGATGTACCCACAGCCTGGTGCCATATGCATCCTCATTGTCCAGATAGCTACCCACAGCTCTCATTCTGGATTTCCCAGTGAAATGAGTGCTTAGTGGAGGCACTTGTGGGGATGATGGAGGAAAAAGCACTGTTGCTAGGGTCACTTGATTGCCACTGTCTTCAAAGTCTGGCCTCAAGCTACCTACGGGTAGGTCTCCTGCCAACTTCTCTCCTAGGACTAGGGAGGAGGAGCTAAGGCAGAACCTGGAAGACAATTGCTTGGCCCTTTCGTGGGCCTGGAGCTGAGATGGGATGGCTCTCGGAAGATTGGGGTCCAGTGGGCCATCCCTAGTCCACATGGCCTTTTGCTATTGTACTCTGAAGCCTCTGAGAGAAATCACATTGCTTCCTGGGCTTCCGTCAGGTAGGTCTTAGCCTTGTAAGTGGAGGTATATTGAAAATGTATTCCAAACTCTGCATATATTCCGGATATGTGTGCCACCCCACCCCACCAGGCTGCAGGGCTCCTAGACGTCTTAGAAGGTCAGAACTGGCAGGAACCTCCCCAGCTGGAGGAGTCCCCAAGCAGCTTCCAAGGTGAGTTATTTTAGGGCACGTTAATCAGGGCTCGCATTCATCGGCTTATGCCCTCCAGTCACTCCCTGGCCCTGCGAACCGTTGTCTAAGGAGGGCTTAACAGCTATCCAATATGTTAGAAATGAAACTTCCAAACAGGTCATTTAGATTTTGTAAGATAGCCTAATTACTACATACAATTAGTAAGGCTGAGTAGTGCTTGAGATACTTATCCACTGATGCAGAGAGAGTGTCTGTCGAACATTTATTGTAGGGCAGACCATTGTTGTGATGTTTAATTATTGATATTTTATTGGTATTAAAGTGTTCTGATATGGATGAGTGTCAAGCAGATGGCATATGGTCCCAGGCCTGTCATGAGGTTAGCAACCCAGCGTGTTCCACTTATTTAAAATCCAAACTGGAATACTGGGAATGGGAATAATCAGCCACATTTTCATCCCCACACCCCAACCCCCTTTGTTTTCTCTTAAAGAGACAGGGTCTCACTGTGTTGCTCAGGCTGGTCTTAAACTCCTGGGCTCAAGTGATCCTCCTGCCTCAGCCTCCCAGGTAGCTGGGATTATAGGTGCGCGCTACCTCACCCAACATTTTCATAATTTTAAGGAAGGAAATAATAATGGCTTTTTCTCTCGGAAGAGGGTTGGCCTGTTTTTCTGAATGGCTGGAATGATGAGTCTTACATCTCTGTTTTAAGAGGGAAAATAGGAAATTATGGACTCTATAACCCAGTGGAACAAATTACATTAACCCTCCCAGGTCTGCTGAGAAAAACCAGTGGCACTACGGGTACATAAGTTTGTTTAGTCTTGCTAAAAAGGCAGTTGATTAGGACTTGTGACCCCTTTGCCTTCGCATGCTCTGGACTGCAGTCTATGCCTTACCAGGGCTTTGGCATGGTGGTCGTCATCCAGCTGTTGTACTTTGAGTAAATAGACCATTTATACATAGGGCCCAAGCAACTGTAGAACTTGGAATGTACTGTTCTAATCCTGTCTGGGAACTTTTAAAAATGTTTAATTTAAACACCTAGGACACTCTGTGGCTGCAGGAGGCGAAAGCAGAAGAGTTTTCTCTGGAGGGTAGCTGGCTTTCCAGTGTAGCGTCTGAGCAGCGTTAGAGGCAGGCGTCTCGTTAGCTAATACATTACACCAATCAAGGAGAGTTATCTTAAGCCACAATTAATCTGCTCCCTGGCATATGTTGATAGGAAAGCATCATGCTGTTTCTTAATTAAAAGCAAACGGATTAAAAATGATTAATAAGAGTATTAAATATTCTCCTAAACTAAAGGCTTTGGGATTCTTGAGTAAATCAAAAAATCTTAGGTTTTTTTTTTTTCATTCTGAAACCCAAGAAGCAGTCATTGTTTTATTTTTTTCCTTCCTTGCCCCCAAATCTTCATAAGTAGGGGAATGTGTAGAAGTCCTCAAACCATGGAGTAGAAATATAAATTCCCAGTGATGGAAGTGGCAATGTAGGTGCTGTGATTAGCAGTCCAGGGCACCCACCCACGTGGGAAAAACAGTGCTGCACTTTTCCATAGGGATTGACACGGCCCCACCTTTCTTTAGGAACAGAACACTTGCCTGCCGTTTATTTAGCCTTAAGGGGTGCTGGTAGTCCTGACCCCGCACAGAGAGGTGGAAAAGGCTCGCTCAGGTTTGCACTGTCTTGGCCACACCACCTAAATGAAGAAGAGCTGATCTTTTCATCAGTGATTACAAACTGAGCTGGGCATAGGGGATCTTAATGGGATATGAATTTAAAAGAAAACAGAAACAGAACTGGGCAAAGTTGGAGCCAGAAGAAATGGACAGAGAGCTAGAAAAGGCACATTGTTGATCCTTAATCCTTCGAATGTAAAGGACTCCTTAAGAATTTTTAGAAATGTGGAAGTGAGTGACATGGCATGTAATTAACTAACCAGTCACAGCTAACTGGCCAGCTAAGGTAGGGATGGGAAGTGAGAGTCAGAAAGTTAGAAAACAGCCCCACGCTCAGTCTCTTACTGCTTGGTGTCTCTCGGCGTGATGAAAACATTTCCTCTGTGCCTTTGCAGGCCCTGTGGTTCTTCAACAGCTGTGGCTTTTGTGCCATTGCTCGTATACAGGTTTCCTGTAGCCACATCTCAAGCCTCAAAGCCTCAGAGAGTCCCTAACGCACCCACGTATTAAATTACAGCACCAAACTCATTGTCATTCTGACTTTGACTTCGTTAGTGATAACAGAGAAGGATAGCGCACCTTTAAATGAGGAGCTTTGTGTTTAATTACCCAAACAAAATGACATAAATATGAATGAGCCCTAATGGTGGTACTTGGTTTTCCGGAAACCATTAACAAAACGATTCCTAAATGATTTGTAAAGAAAATGAGAGGAGAAGAGAGCAAGGAGAAGGCTATTAGGCTTCTAACACACTCCTGAATTATTATGTAGTCAACTACCTAGGAAATACTCAGCTAAATGATCTTGAAAAAAGGGGAGAGGTGATTTGTTGACACTTTCAGGGATACAGACGTCATGACCCTTTTGAATACTCTCATAGATAATAAAATGGGGGTTAGGTTTCTGACCTGGTGGCTCTACCCTAGTGACAACACTTGGTCACATCAGTCCCCCTCCATGCTTCATTGAAAGACGGTGGGAGACTTCCACAACCAGAGGGCTGAGATACAGCCCCGGACCTTATCTGCCAGGCCTAGCTGGGACTAGAAACTGGCACGTTAGGAATTGTCTCAGTTCCTCCAAAAACAAAACACCAAGTAAACAACCTTTTGCTCTCAATCACGCTACTGAGTAACTTTGGCTTTTCACTGTTTATCTCAAACCTGTCAGGTTATTGAATTCTCTTAGCCTTTGTGGAATAGGTAGATACCTGGAGTCCGAGTGTGAGCACTGATGCCCTCAGGAGAGCCCAGGTGGAGGCTTTGGATATGCGTGTGTGTCCGCGGAAGGAAAGGAAAAGGAGGGAAGCCCCTGTCTTGAGGCCTGTTTCCTAAGACGACTACTACAATGCCAGCAGCAAAGGGGAATTGTGACCATTGTTATGTTGAGCAAACTTTTGGAGAAAGCTTTTCAGATCAGATATTGAACAGTCAGGTATCCAGGCCTGGCCTGACCCCTGGTGTTTGACCAAGAATCATCTGTTCGCAGGCCTATGTTTGGGACAATAATAAGGATCTTGTGGAATGGCTGGAGAAACAGCTGACAGAGGAAGATGGTGTTCGCTCAGTGATAGAGGAAAACATCAAGTGTATCAGCAGAGACTACGTCCTCAAGCAGATCCGCAGGTGAGACCAGCAGTGGGGGACTCCTCTAGAGAAGTGGGGCTAATTTCTTTGGAATAAAAAGTTTCAGAACAAATCATGAGCTGACGATGCCTTCCGGTCTCTGCGGGCTCTCGCTGTTCGAGACTGCTGTAGTTGACCCACTGATACAAATATAGCCCTGAAGCACAATTCTTTCTCAGCTACTGCTCCCCAGGGGCACTTAGTAATCTCAGCTAGATGAAGGCTTGGTTCATTGTGCCCACCTATTAGCTCTGAGGGCTGATACTCCAACCGGATGAGTGGTTCTGGGAGGAGAGCCCGCCGTGGGACTGCTTCCTCCCCGCCCCAGCTGAGGGCAGCTGTGTTCTTCTAGAGGCTTCAGTCTTCTCCCTTGGATGGGCGCTGGAGACTGTGGGGGCATTTTTATAAAGCTTCATCTGGAAACATTTCACTACAGAAAAGTTATAAAACTAAAAGCAGCACAAAGAACACCTCTATGTATGTGTCCCAGGTTCGCCTGTCGTTTTACTCCACGTGTTTTACTCCACGTGCTCTGTCATCTGTGAGTGTGCTTGCTCTCTCCCCTACGTGTGCGTGTGCAGTTTTTCCCTCTTTCTAAATTACACATATCATGGCCCCTTACCCCCAGATCCTCCATGTGCATTTGCTAAGAACAGGACTGTTCTAGAGAACCATAGTAAAATGATCCACTTTAGTAAATTTAACATTGCTTAAAAACTTTTATCTGAAATCTGCCATTCATAGAACATGCTCTTTTTGAGTTTGCCTGATGTTTCCTTATGATTAGATTCAGGCTCTGCGTTCTGGCCAGCATGTTGCATTCCTGATGGTGTGGACATCACAGGGCGGCACACGATGCTCACTTGCCCTCCCAGTGTTAATTTCCATCACCTGGCCAAGATGTCACCCAACTTCTCTACTGTATAATTACTGATTCCCCCACACACACACACACCCACCTAATAAGTAGCCTGTGGGGAGACATTTTAAGTCCATGCAATATCTTGCTCCTCATCAAAACCTCTCCCAAGATTTAGCACCCATGGGTGATTCCTGCCTGACGCAGTCTTTACAATGAGGTTGCAAAATGATAACCTTCCAACTCTAGCACACCCGCCACCATCATCCATCACCACTCACATTGTACTGTAAGCAAGGTCCTCATTCCTCCCAATTCACTTATATATCCATTATTGGTGTAGACTAATGAACTTCTATTTTTCACTAATCTATAATTCATGACTGTGCTTATCTGATGCCCACATTATCCCAGATTTATCCAGTGGGAGCCCCTTTCATGCAGGCTCTGCTGTCTTTGTGATGTGCCTCCATTGTTTTTGTTTCTGGGGTTTTTAAAAATTCCTTCGTTTCCAACTGAGCAAAATATTTCAGGTTCATCTTGCTCTACCTTGGCTGCTGGGGCCACTTTTAATGTGGGAAAACCAACCAGGCGAGGCAGTGGCTAACGTGTCTGCAGTGGACTATTTAGCATGTTGGGCAATTCTTCAGCCCTGATCTCGATACTTCTGCCTCTCTCTTTTCTTCACCATCCCCAATCTTCCTCCCCAGCTTGGTCCAGGCCAATCCAGAGGTTGCCATGGATTCCATCGTCCACATGACCCAGCACATCTCACCCACTCAGCGAGCAGAAGTCATACGGATCCTCTCCACAATGGATTCCCCGTCCACGTAGGAAGAGCTTCCTGCCCATCCCCGCCCTGGCTCTGGACAAAAGGGCTAGACCTGCCTTTTACGACTGAAACCACTATAATAAGAAGGCACAGGAGACCCAGCACTGGAGTCAAAGTGGCAAATTGCTTCCCCTCAAGTGTTTCAGGTCATGCATGACATCCTGGGATACAGGATCACAAAGGCCCCTCCAGCCCGCCAGTCACACCTGTCCCATTCAGTATTTATTACCCTAGCTGTGGCTACAGTCCTCTCTCCCTGCACAAGACTGAAAAGGCAATGAAAGGTACAAACATGTACCATGAGGTCTTACTACCCAAAAGCAGGGCTGCCCCTCCTGTCCTGACAGCCCCTCGGCCCCAGTACAGGGCAATGGGAGGAGCTGCAGGCAGTCAGCAGCCCCTCTCGCCCCTGGCCCCATGAGCTGCAGCCACAGGCCGCAGAGGAGGGCAGAGGCTGAGGTCTTCAGCCCAGCACTGGGTCTGGGGAGAAGAGGAAACCTTAAGCCCATTGTTTATTACCCTGACACACACTAGGCACTGGAAAGAAATGATTCCCAGTTTAACTACACCGAGGTACCTATTTATGAAGAAAAATTAGAGCATGTAATCTACTGCAAGCTCCGTGGGAACTCAAAGATGGGGCAAAACCATGATCCAAGAAGCAGAGAAAGAAAATAGACCAAGTTATTATTCTTGATTTAGAGGGCCTCAACCTTGGGTTAAATTCTCCTAGAACAAATGGAAAGATGGCTGGCCTACCTGTAGCCTCCTCGTCACTGCTTGCCTGGCTGTCGCATCTGGCTGGGAGCTGCAAGGCCGGTGTGTGAGAGGCCCCAGCCCTCTGCCGGGGGGCCCACAAGCAGTGCTGCAGGCAGACGTGGCAGAGGAGGAGCCAGAGGGAACTGCCCTTTCTTTCACTGATGGAAACTGGTCATTCTTGCCACGTGGAGAGTGGGCCAGATAGGACTTGGAATGCTGTTACAATGGAGCCTGGAGCTTTGATAGTTTCAAGAAGTAAATAGTGCCTACAGAGTCACTCAGCCCTGTTTCCAGGGTGACCCTCCTTGCAGCCGACATTCCTACTGTCTTTGGGTCTGGTCTCTTCCCCACAATGTACACAGGCAACAGATGCAGCAGGTGTCCCCACAGCTGCTGAAAGGACGCTGGTGACAGCTATGCCCTCAGCACCAGGAACTGGTCTTCCCAGCGTGGGGAGGCTTCCAGGAAACACAGGATCCACGTGACCTTAAGATTCTTTCCAACTCAGTCATGGTGCTGCTGTCTTCCAGGCTCACTGGTCCCTCCCGGCCAGCAGCAGGGCCGCCTCAGGGGTGGTGGGGAGAGCTTATTTTCAACAACCAGTTTATTCAAGAAAAGAGCATACTGAGTCCCCCACTGATGTTCCTAAAGCAAGAGAGGCAGGTGATCAGGGCTGGTGGAGCATCTGGTTCCTACAGTGCAGCTAATTGCATTTGTCGCTGACGACCAAGGAGGAAATCACTAAGGCATTGTAGCAGCAGTGGTATGAACACTTGCACCCGCTACAGTTCGAGCCTTAACCCTATAGTTCACACACAGGAAAGAGCTCCACCTCCCCCTTTCTGCAGGAACTATGTGCAGAGGGGTTGGCTGGACACGTAGCTGACCGCCCCCAGGAGCCAGAGCCTCAGCCCGTCTGCCCTGGCCGGAGCAGGTGTTTGGCACCTTCAAAGAGGGGCATACAAGGTGGGGGACAGTTCTCAGTCCAAGAAGACACATCCACTATTGCTGGTTATTTGCTTTCCTAGTAAGAAAGAACTGGATTTGTTTTTGACCAGATTATCCCTCTGTACTTCTCTGCAGTAAGCCAAATCCCACATCCTACAGGTGGTACAAAGTTTGCACTCCCTGAGAGGCCGTCCCGGCATTTCTTCAGAGGCAGGGTGGGTTACCCTCGTGTACCTCCCCTCTCCCCACCGAATTATGACACGAACGAGTATGTTTCCTCTACAACCCTGTCATGCCCACTCCCCCAGCCCCAGAGCTCTCACTGTGGTCTTACCCCGGACAGGGATTTTTCCTATGGAGAAATCAGGCAGAGCCACAGAACATGCACAGTCTGATGTTCCCCTAGCCCACCACACACGCAAGGTCACTGCGGCAGGAGGAGGATAAATGATGTATTGACCGAGACCTGCTTGAGCCGAGACTGCCATATCATCCGTTCACTTTGTTCACAGAGCGGCCTTCACTTGTCTCGGTGGGACACACACCCTGATGAAGAAGGAGCTTCAAATGCACTCTTTTCACATTTTGTTGAAATAAACCTCCACATTTGTAGAAGAGTCACAGTTTGTCATTTCAATCCCTGCCTGGCCACCTTCTCTCGTTCCATTTTGAGCAAGGGAGCAGGGGGGGGGTGAGCCCCTCCATGGCCCTGCAACGCCCAGCACCCCTTGTCCCGACCTAGCGTCAGGAGGGACCCGGCAGGCAGGAAGAAGCTGGCCCTGGCCAGCCTTGTCTGGGTGGCTGAATTGAGGTAAATTCTGCAAGGCCATCAACACCCTGGCGCCCCACGGCTGAGAGTTAGTTCTTTAGTTGCCCTTGTGTTTTTCAGAAGGGGAACAAATTCTGCCTGCTGAGAGCTAATGGGGGTATCCCCCCAACAAGAGAATGGCTTTAGGGCAGGGACAAGAGAGGCCACAGGGAAGAAGAAACTATTTCTTGAGGATAACAGCTCCAAAGCCTTTGAAGCCCTGAGCTCACTGTCCTCGGAGTCCCCTTCCCAGCACACAGGAAGTCGAGAGTGTTCCGATACACTCAGGGTGAACACTGGGGCCACATGGCTGATAAAAGATTTTAGGGAGAGGTTTTAGGTTTTCTTAATAATTTAGTAACTGAATTAAGCCTTAATTCTAGACACTAAAAGGCATCAGGGGCAGGAAATACGTGATTGTGTGCCTGCAACCCTCTGCCTCAGTTTCCCTGTCTGCAAAAGCTTTCTATGAACCCATGTGATTGAGACAGGAATAGCACCACAGCCTGAGCACCTGTGAAGGAAGGTACAGGCCACAGGAGAGCAGGGGGGACTCACTGGCCTTTGCTGATATTAGACTCAGCTCTGTCTGCCTCTCTGGGATATGTTGCAAAGCAAAGGTGGCTTTTTCTACAATGAAACAAAATGTTAAGAAAATACCAGTTTGAATCACTCTAAGCCAGATGTTCTAGAAAGGGGAGCAAGAAGGGAGATACAGGATCCAGTGGGAAAACTGCTACCCCGCCTCCAGCTGCGGCCCTCTGGGCAGAGAGGCCTTGGCTGTCTTCCTTCTTGCCCCAGGCAGGCAGGTGAGAATGACTCTCAGCCACCCCTGCTCCAAGCCAGCACCTGTTGGCGGTTCTTGGAAAAGTCAGCAAGATTAATAGGAAAAGATTCTGCTTCTGCCTTGGAACTTGCCTGATACAGTGTTTTCTTCTGCTGGGGAGTGAGACTTCCTTCACCAGTCTTTTTTTTTTTTTTTTTTTTTTGAGACAGTCTCACTGTGTTGCCCAGGCTAGAGTGAGTGCCATGGCATCAGCCTAGCTCACAGCAACCTCACACTCCTGGGCTCAAGCGATCCTTCTGCCTCAGCCTCCCGAGTAGCTGGGACTACAGGCATGCGCCACCATGCCCGGCTTTTTTTTTCTATATATTTTTAGTTGAGTTGTCCAGATAATTTCTTTCTACTTTTTTTTAGTAGAGATGGGGTCTCACTCTTGCTCAGGCTGATCTCGAACTCCTGAGCTCAAACAATCCACCCGTCTCGGCCTCCCAGAGAGCTAGGATTACAGGCGTGAGCCACCGCGCCCGGCCCACCAGTCTTTTTAATAAAAGGAAATTTTAAACCCCCATTGACATTACTTGAGGGTAACAAGGAACAGACTGAACAGTGAGGGTTCTGTGATCTCGTCCCAGGTCCACGGTTTCCCCAGCTGAAACATCAGAACACAGTGCTGAATCCAAACGCCTAGACCACGCAGGCAGGCTCTTCGCTGCGCTCCCGACGTGCAAGGCTCGGTGCCAGGCTGCGGGGAGAAGCCTAGACAGGCGCAGAGCTGGGGCTGAGCCTTCATCCAAACAGCTGGCTCTGCCGGCCTGCGCACGACGAGGATAACCCCTGGGCCTGCGCTGACCCACACGGTGGGGCAGAGAGGGTAAGGCCAGAGTGAGGGGTACAGACATGCAGGCAGAGGGAGACGTAGGGTGTGCCAGGCCAGGGCACTGACGTCTGCAGTTATTCGAGGGACACTGGGAATGCTGGGGGGGAGCAGAGCCGTCACTGGGGGAGTGACAGACAATGAGATCCTTTCGTGCCGGGCCAAGGAGCAAGGGCTCATCCTGAAGAGTGGACGTATCTGATGGTTTGTGGGCGTGTGTGAGGTTTAGCCTGATTGAATGGAAACAGCATGGTCTTGGGTGCCAAGAAATCTGGGTACACGCTCAGCTCCATCATGTGTGGCGTCTCCGAGCTGGAGGGGCCACCCAGGACAGGAGGCCCAGGCCACCGTAGGAGGCATAGAAATAACAGTGGGTGACTGTGGGCTATTTTCAGTACTCAGAATCCTGGTGTGCCTCAGGCAGGCAGCAAAGGCTCCCTGTGCCGTTGTCCTTGGGTTGACTGGAGTGTTGCTAACCAGGGAGTGCAGCACTGGCTGCCTCGTGCTGGGGAAGCTCTGACGGGCAGTTGGTAACAAGTGATGGTAATAGGACATCTTCATAATTGCAGTATTTTGGCAAGCAAAATCTTCCAAAACACAGGATTCCCTGTGGTTGGTGGAGGGGCAAGATAAGGGAGCCTCGTCCCTCAGAGGACCCGGAGCCACGCAGCAGAGCAGCGGGCTCAGCCCATAAGGAACCGTGAGGAGATAGACAGAAGAGGGGGCTGGATGATGGGTCTGATCCCAAACGTCCCGATTTGATGACTGGCCTTCTAGACTAAACAGGAAGGACGGGGGTGAGGAGGGACACTATGGAAGTCCAGGCTCGGAATTAGGAAAAAACTAAGAGCATTCTTGCCGTGCTAACAGGTCCTTTCCTAGCCACTTACAGAGCACAGACTTTGGAATAAGCCTGAGCTGATCTCTAATGTCCCGTCCCTCCCTCCTGCCCTTGGGCAAGTTCCTGACTCCTCATCTGCGAGATGTGGATAATAATAGGGCCCTCAATGGGGCTTTTTGAAAAATTACATTAAATTAGTTAACATGAATCAAGTGCTGGGCGTTAGTAGCAAATTCCCAATACGTGTCCGGTTTCTCCATGCCCTGGCCCTTCCTTGTGCTCACAAGATTGGGGACCTGTCATCACTCAGGAGCTCCTTCCTCACAGGGTGTTGTTGGAGGACCATCCCCCTGGTGAGGGCAGGGTCCAAGGACTGTCTAGGCATGAGTTGCATGGACGCTAAGCGGAAGCACCGTGAGGACCAGTGCAGCTGGGTCAGAGGCTGGTCTCTAAGTGGCTGCCCCACGGTGGGGCCTTGCAGCACCAGGGCTTTCTGGGGCCCTGCTTTCCCTGGAACGTGAGAGGAATGAGAATGAGAAGATCCTTAAGATCCCTACCAGCTCCAGGAAGATGCTAATCTGGGATTGTGGAAGAAGCTGAAGTCTGGATAAAAATATTCCACACCAGAAGAATTGTCAGCAACAGTAGCAACCTCAGTAGCAAACATGCAAGGAAGACCAATGGCTCAGGTAGCCTGAGGTTGTGCTCCTGGTTGGTTCAAGCTATAGACCAGCAGCCTGGCCATCTATTTAACAAAAATGGTAATTGAGACAGCCACAGGGGAGTCTTGATCGGTTCTCCACACATTCACACAGGAGAAACTACTACATAAAGAAATGAAAAGGTGCTGGGGAAAGGTAAACACATGGGTAAACATAAAAACCATGTGGGTGTTCTTTTAACTTCGTTAAGATGTAAGATTGGGGCCGGGCGCGGTGGCTCACGCCTGTAATCCTAGCTCTCTGGGAGGCCGAGGCAGGCGGATTGTTTGAGCTCAGGAGTTCGAAACCAGCCTGAGCAAGAGCGAGACCCCGTCTCTACTAAAAATAGAAAGAAATTAGCTGGACAACTAAAAACATATAGAAAAAAAAAAAATTAGCCGGGCATGGTGGCGCATGCCTGTCGTCCCAGCTACTCGGGGAGGCTGAGGCAGGAGGATCGCTTGAGCCCAGGAGTTTGAGGTTGCTGTGAGCTAGGCTGACGCCACGGCACTCTAGCCCAGGCAACACAGTGAGACTCTGTCTCAAAAAAAAAAAAAAAAAAAAGACGTAAGATTTGCATAAAACAATAATTATACTGCTGTATTTTGGGGTTTACAGTATAAGACAATCACACAAATAAGGGGGAAGAAACATGGAGTTACGTTACAACCAAATTTCTATACTTTGAATTCAGTTAGTATTAATTTCAAATAGATTGTGATGTAATCCCTAGAACAGCCACTATAAAAATGACTTAACTATATATGGTAAATGCAAATCCTATGTCTGATAGGGGTTAATATCCAGAATACATAAAGAACTGCTGCAACCCAACAACAAAACCAAATAACTATTAAAAAATGGGCAAAGAACTCAGACATTTCTCCAAAGATGATATAACTGGCCAACAAACACATAGAAAGATGTTCAGCACCAGTGCCATTAGGGAAATGCTAATGAAAACGACAAAGAGATGTCACCTCACGCTCGTTAGGATGGCTACTATTAAAAAAACAAAGCTGGACACAGCTACTTAGGAGAGGCTGAGGCAGGAGAATTATTTGAGGCCAGTTCAAGGATGCAGTGCACTATGATCGTGCCTGTGAATAGCCACTGCAGTCCAGCCTGGGCAACATAGCAAGATCCTGTCTATAAATAAATATACAAAACAGAAAGTAAGTTTTAGTGAGGATGTGGAGAAATTGGAATCCTTGTAACACTGTCAGCAGGAATGTAAAATGGGGCAGCTGCTATGGAAAACAGTTCCTCAAAAAATTACAAATAGCACTACATATGATCCAGCAATCCCACTTCTGGGTGTGCATCTAAAAGAATTGGAAGGAAGACCATTTGCGTACCCATGTCCATAGCAGCATTATTCACAATGGGCAAGAGGTGAAAGCGACTCAAACGTCCATCAGCAGATAAATGGATAAACAAAATTTGGTATATTTGGTATATACATACAATGGAATATTATAGAGCCTTAAAAAGGGTGGAAATCCTGACACATGCTACAACATGAATGAACCTTGAGGCATTATGCTAAAGTGAAATAAGCCAGTCACAAAAAGACAAATACTGTATGATTCTGCTTATGTGAAGTATTCAGAGTAGTCGAACTCACAGAAACAGAAAGCAGAATAGCTGTTGCTGGGGGCTGGAGGGGGGGAAGTGGGGAGTGGTTTTTTAATGGGTATAGAGTTTCAGTTTTGTGAGATGAAAAGGTTCTGGAGATCTGTTGTACAACTATGTAAATATACTTAACACTACTGCATTGTACATTTAAAGATGGTTAAGTTTTAGCATACCCTGGAAGGAAAAAAGTGGTTAAGATGGTGAAGTTTATATGGGTTTTTTTTAAGAGATGGGGTCTAGCCATTTGCCCAGGCTAGCCTCCAACTCCTGGGCTCAAACAGTCCTCCCACCTCCAACCTCCCAAGTAGCTGGGACTACAGGTGCAAACCACTGCACCTGGTTCTTTTGTGGTTTTTTTAAACCACAATTTAAAAAAAAAATCAATATATCTAAAAAACAGAATTAAAATGATATACTATTTAACACAAAAGGCAGTAAAGGAGAAACGAACGAACAAAACGCTTATCAGTAATTACGTTAAGGCCAGGCGCGGTGGCTCACACCTGTAATCCTAGCTCTCTGGGAGGCCGAGGCAGGCGGATTGTTTTGAGCTCAGGAGTTCGAGACCAGCCTGAGCAAGAGCGAGACCCCATCTCTACCAAAAATAGAAAGAAATTAATTGGACAGCTAAAAATATATAGAAAAAATTAGCCGGGCATGGTGGCGCATGCCTGTAGTCCCAGCTACTGGGAGGCTGAGGCAGGAGGATTGCTTGAGTCCAGGAGTTTGAGGTTGCTGTGAGCTAGGCTGACGCCACGGCACTCACTCTCGCCCGGGCAAAAGAGTGAGACTCTGTCTCAAAAAAAAAAAAAACTGCCTTTATTCACAAATAGCATGATCTTATATGAGGAATCTATTTATCTATCCATCTATTTATGAGACAGAGTCTCACCCTGTCACCCAGGCTAGAGTGCTGTGGCATCAGGCTAACTCACAGCAACCTCAAACTCCTGGGCTCAAGCAATCCTCCTGCCTCAGCCTCCCAAGTAGCCGGGACTACAGGCCCTTGCCACCACAACTGGCTAACCTTTTGTTTCTATTTTTAGTTGGCCAGCTAATTTTTTCTACTTTTAGTAGAGACGGGTTTCACTCTTGGTCAGGCTGGTCTCTAACTCCTGTCCCAGCCTCCCACAGTGCTAGGATTACAGGCATGAGCAACCGCACCTGGCCATGAGGAATCCATTTTTAAAAAAACTAGAATTAATAAATGTATTCAGGAAAGTCACAATCTATAAGATCGACCTACAAAAACTCAATTGTATCTCTACACTAGTGAAGAGAAATCAAAAAATGAAATTAAGAAAATCTTATTGACAATAGCATCGAAAACAATAAAATGCTTAGGAATAATTTCACAAAAGAAGTGCAAAGACTTGTACACTGAAATTGTAAAACACTGCTGAGAGAAACTAAACAAGAGACAGTCTATGTTCATGGATTAGAAGAATGTTGTTAAGATTGTAATTCTCCCCAAATTGATCTATAGATTCAATTGTAATCCCTATCAAAATCCCAGTATTTTTATAGAAATTAACAAATTTATCCTAAAATTTATATGGCTATGCAAGGGACCCAGAATTGTCAAAACAATTTTGGTAAAAAGTTGGAGGACTTATACTACTTGATTTCAAAGTGTTCAGAAGTATAAAAACAAGCAAATTCAATGGAACGTAACTGAGAGTCTAGAAATAAATCCTTACATTTACGGTCAATTGATTTTCAACAAAGGAGTCAAGACAATTCAATGGCAGAAAGGACAGTCTTTGCAACAAATGGAGCTGAGACAATTGGCTATTTATACACAAAATCGTATTTTTAGACTCTCACATCATATACAAAAATTTACTCAAAATGTATTACTGACTTAATTGTAAGAGCTAAAACCATAAACTTGTTGGAAAGAAAACATAGCAGAAAAATTTTGTGAGCTTGGATTGGGCAAAGATTTCTTAGATACGACACAACATGAAAAGAAATCAATAAATTAGATGTCATCAAAATCAAAAACCTTTGTGCTTCAAAAGACATCAAGAAAATGAAGACAAGCCACAGCCTGGCAAAAAAATATTTGCAAACCATATATCTTGTAACTTGAATCTAGGATATATAAAGAATTCGTACAATGCAATAAGACAACAATTAAAAATGAGCAAAAGATGTGAAATAATTAGCAAAAAATGTTCAATGATGTTTCACCAAAGATAGATACATGAACAACTAATAAACACATGAAAAGATGTTCAACATCATTAGTCATTAGGAAAATGTAAATTAAACTGCAATCAGAGTCCACTACTTACTAGAATGTCTACAATCGGAAGTCAGACGATCCTAAGTATTAGCAGGGGTGTGGAGAAACCCGAACCCTCACACATTGCTGGTGAGAATAAAGTGATACTTTGGGAAACACTTTAGTGACTTCTTAATAAGTGAAACATACATACTCAGCAATTGCCTATGTATCTATCCAAGGAAAAGGGAAACACGTTCCATAAAGACTTGTCATTGTTCCTGTCAGCTTTATCCATAATTGTCACCATCTGGAAACAACTCAGACCTGTCAAGAGGTCAATGGATAAACAAAGCGTGTGTATCCACAGTGGAATACCAGTCAGCAATGCAAAGGAGTAAACTACTGACATATGCCATAACATACAGGTGAACCTTACGCCAAGTGAGAGAAGCCAGACACAAAGACTACACACCGTATGATTCTTTTTATATGAAATGTTCGGAAAAGGCACGTTTAGAGCTATAGAAAGCAAGTAAGTTATTTCCTGGGGCTGGGAGCAGGGATTTACTGCAAACGGGCATGGGGTGACGAAAACGTTCTAAAAGTGGAATGTGTTGATGGTAGCACAACTCCACGGATTTGCTAGAAACCACTGAATTGTACATTTACCGTGGGTGATTGCATGGTGTGTAAATTATGCCTCAAAAACAACGACCAGCAGGGGTCAGCTGCACAGACCTGTCGCCCTCCCCAGCCTCCCGACCCAGCTGCTCCCCCTGCTGGCTGGTGGCTTTCTAGCTCGTGGCACTGCGTGCACGCGACTGTCCTGCCTGTCCTCCCGCGGGCCCAGCCCCTCCTCGGCGCCAGGAGCCGGCTGTGAGCCGCTCCCGCCAGCTCCTGCAGAGCGGCTTGGGAACAGAGAAGGACCTGCGCCCCGGTTCCGCGGAGCCCGGAGAGCCCTCGCACCGGACTCACCAAGTTTAAACGTCTCCACAGCGTGGCACTGACACCTTTCTAAACTGACGGAGTTACAGACTGAATCCTTAGGGTCAAATTCTTCACAACAGCTGCTTTTATGACCCATTTTAGTATTTCCGTTTCCTCCAAACCTGCCCTGGTCTGGCGCCCTCTGACCTAGCCCGGCCAAGCCCCGGCCTGTGTCTGAGAAAGCCCCACTGGCCGGATGCCGCTGAGGGCGAGGGGCTCCGGTCACCTGCAGACGACCTTGACTGCAGCAACGCCTGGTACTCCTGGTACTCGCACTGCTCCTCCCTGGAGGCCACAGCCCCGCCCAGGGCCCAGACGGGCTCACTCAGCACGCAGTAGGGAGGTAAGCAGCATTATGTCCCAGTTCCTCCCTCGGGTCCAGACACTGGCTGAAGAGGGAAATTGGAGCTCGGCCCTCAAGGACCTCCAGGTAGCGTCACCACCAGCAGTGAGGGTACCTCCCACCCAACCCTCCTCGCAACTGCACAGGCTCGATTCGACCAGGAGCAGGGCCTCCCGTGGGCAGAGCATTGTGCAAACACCACCTGGGGTGGGGCTTCTAGTTACCAACCCTGGCACACGGTGCTGCCTGGAGGGAAGGTTATGGGCTCTGCAATGGACTTTTGCCCAGTAGAAGTCATGAACTTGTGGCTATAATGACTTTGCACCATTTGTATTGCAGATACACCCACTTTTTACAGGCGTCAAAAGTGACGCCTGTAATCCCAGCACTTTGGGAGGCCGAGGCAGGAGGATTGCTTGAAGCCAGGAGTTCAAGACCAGCCTGGGCAACATAGCAAGATCCCGGGCATGGCGGTGTGCACCTGTAGTCCCAGGTACTAGGGAATGAGAGGATCGCACCACTGCAGGAGTTCCACGCTGCAGTGAGCTATGACGACGCCACTGCACTCCAGCCTGGGTGACCTAGTGAGATCCTGTCTCAAAAAAAACAAAAACAAAAACCACCAAACCACTTCTAGACACACAGAGAAATGCAATTTGGAGAGGCAGAAACTACAATTCTAGCAATGCATCTAAACTCTACCCTAAAATATCTGCATATTAAACTACCAAGGACAGTTGAGCTTTCAAAGGGAGAAGATCAAAGTGCTGTCATCTTTTAATTTAATCCTTGTGTTGCATCAATGGTCTTAAGAGGGATGAGAGAGATCAAAATAAACATGGAAACAAACTATATCTTTGTGGCTGTTGTGTTTTATATATTTAGTCTTTTTTTTTCCTCAATTTGGGCCACAAAATAGGTCAGCTCCATTACTGATCAGCCTTCCCACAAATATTTAAAACAAATTGAATTGCACACCCAATACCCATCACAATTACACCAGGCACAATAACTAAATTAGCAATTCAACAAAATAATTGGAAATGCGATTCTCTCTATTCCACCAGTCTCCCTCGAGGGTTTAGCCGATCTATGGGGGAAAACTCAGCTTTCCTAATTCTGCAGCTAATTAGAGACACACTTGTAAATGAAGTTGTTTGTCTTAAAGTTGAAATTCTCTTCTGGGGGTGGGGGAGAGGCGGAGAGATGAGAAAGTCCTTCCGCTCTGGAGCAAGTGTAGAAACAGGTAGGAAGCACACACACCCGGGTTCCAATTAGCAGCCATATCCACAATTCGTGAAGCATCACTGTTTCACCATCTCTTCTCTGGTAACGAGCAACTTCAGAAGAGCCAGGCTGGCCGACAGCTTCGTAAATACAGAGGCGCACACTTTTAGTGGCAGTTGAGACCTGTCATTGCGGGCTGCTGTTCTGGGGAGTGGTCAGTGACGGGGACGAGGCCGTGTCACTGCCGCCAGCTCCCCATGGGCCTCTCCATTTGGGCCAGAACCCCAGGCCTGCGCTGCGAGGGAGCAGCGTGCCCTGCCCTGCCAGTCGGCCCTTCCCGCCCAGGGACGGCGCCCAGCGGCCACACCAGGGCCCTGCCGGCTCGGGCCATCCGACTAGCCAGAGTCGCAAACTCACCTCGGCCCACTTGCTCAGACCACTCTTGGAGAAGCAATCTAGAGGTTTCAATTAGGCCGTCCTTGGCCTCTTTTTGTAACTTCAGGAAGGAAATTCTCAGTTTAATTATATACCTGAGAACTAGGGCTTACATCTGTCCCCTCTCATGCCCCTTCCGGAAGATGGGGATGTGACCTTAAAGTGCACACTCTCCCCAGGGCTCCAAAGGCTTGCGGCGCCCAGGCATGGGGAGCTTCGGCCCCCTCCCCTTGCCCTGCCGGCCGGAGCGTCCTGTGCACGCACCGCGGCCCAGCACTCCCGGGCGCAGAGCCCTGACCTCACTGGCAGGGTGAGCAGGTGAAGCGGTGGCCCCACAGCCTGGGGAAGCCTCCCCTTCCAAGACCCTCCGAGAACGTCACAGCACCTAGGAGGGGCGCGGAGGGCCGGGGGTCTGCGAGAACGCTGATAAGTGAATTCAAAAGCGCCTGCTACGTTCTGCTTATCTCCACGAACAACATGAACTCGGAGCTATCACGTTGAAAGTATTCCGTATTAGCCTTACATTTTAGCTCTTCAAACCAAGAACAGTGTGCTACAACTTTAAAGGACACGAGTCAAACTGGAAAATGATTTTATGGCATCAGGGAGTCAGTTCCCAGCCGAATCCCTGGGGAGGAGACGGTGCTTAGTCAGCCTCGTGCTCACTGTGGACCACTCTGGGTGCCCGGACAGGGAACCACTCGCTTCCCCGTCCCCTCCACTTACCCCACGTCTTAGGGCCAAGAAACCGGTGGAGACAGTCATGGTTCCAGCCTCCTGCCCCGCCGGCGGGAGGAGCACAAGTGTGTGGAGACTCTGACCCCGCGGCCCGGGACAAAGTTCTACCGGGCAGCTCTGGTCTAGACGCTCAGGACGACTCCTGGGGTTAGAAGACGCATCTCCTGGGCTGCCCATGCGGGGAAAGGAACCAAAGCGTGGAGCTGCACTCGCAGCGGAAAGGCAGAAATTGCAGAGCAGCGGGCTAATTGCTTTGTGCTCAGAATCAGCGACACCTGCATACTAATGCACCTGCCATTGCTGGAGGCTGGGCTCCCAGAGCCAGGCTTTAAAGCCCCAGGAGGCACGTGCTCACGAACACTGGGGCTTCTGCCCTCCTGCTGGGCTGGGCTCTCCCCTCGGAGAACGGGAACCTTCGGGAAGCGGTATCAAGCCTGAAAATCAGTTCAGAGCCTGGGCTTCCGGGAGTACCAGCTGGGATTAATAGAGGCAAGTCCAGTGGGCGCAACGGGCTTTGAGCAGAACCAAGTGAGAGTATGCAGAACTGTGCAGGAGAGAGGGCCACAGAAACCGACCTAGAGACGGAGTCACCTGCCAAAAGAGCTCTTCGCTAAACCTTGACCAGTGCCTGTCACATAGCAGGGCAATAAATACCTGAATGAACTCGAACAACATTCTTGCACCTGTGCTAAGCCCAAGTCTATGACGCTTCTTCTACTTAGAAACAGCTGCTTCAGGACGGGACCATCCTTCCAGACCAGCTTGTACTACTAATGAGGACCCTGAGGTTAAATGACTTCTTCAAGGTCACACCCTAGCAAGTTTGATTTCTAGTCCAGGATTCTCTCCACAACTCCACTTTTCACTCCTGTCTGCCCTCTACTCAACACATCACATAAGCCCATTCCGGGTTTGTGTTCCCAAGTCCCTACTGGAACCTGGTGACGTGGGGAGGGCACCACCTGACTGCGCCTGCCGCCAGCGCAGACGGGCTCATCCCCCATCCAGTCCTAAGCGGAAGACGGTGCGGGAGGGGGATGGGAGGAAGCTTTACTGTCAGAGTGTCTACTGGGGACCTTACATTACATTCTTCTTCTACCCTATCTGTGATGTGGGATTGGTTTGGTGGTTCCCCCCCACCACCCACATTCTTTTAAATTTTCTTTCCTGAGAATTCAGCATCCTTGACCTCAACAGTGAACTCTGAGAGCCCTGAACCAGGGGAAATAAGCCAAGCAAACTTCTCGGGAATATAAATGCTGTGGAGGCAGCGACCCTATTGGCAGACCTCGCACGGTGGGCAGGAAAGGCCCCGTAAAAGGAAATCTATAGATACACAAGAAAAACGGAAGTTAGACACGGCATGCTCACTCTGCACTTACGACACTCCTCTCTGCAGACACGCAAGTAATGAGGACTTCATCAATAGAGCTGCTGGACAAATTGAATATACACAAATCAGCAGTGATATGGATCCCTGGACTTAGGAGAGAATTAGTTAATGAACTTACCAAATTACTGGCAATTATTTTTGAAATGTTATGAAGAGAAAGAAAAGACACAGAAAAGGAGCTAGATAAGCTTTATTAAAAAAAATGGTTCTGTTCGTGAAGACAAGCGCAATTGAACTCCTAGCACATAGAAACAAGCACGTACATACATTTAAAAAGTAAAAACACAAACTAAGATACAGAAAACAAGGTTTATTCGTTTTAGACAAGATTCACTGTTCTATTTGTCTTTATTAGACATAAAGCAGCAGAACAGCAAGTACACAGAGTGGCGCTGTCACGGTGTCACTAGAGGGGCAGGCAGTCGCCCCGGCAGGAAACACCTGCAGCCTGGGGCTCCTTCCCCACGTCCTTTACCTCGATGGTCTGCACAGTCCTGCTGTGGCGTGTGGCTACCTCATCTGCGGGTGGCCCAGGGGGGCATGGATCTCGGCATTAACACGTTCCATATACACAGTGACTGCTTCGTCCTGGGGAACGGTACCAAGGCTTATAATGAATGTCACATTTGGATTAATTCTAAGCCTCAAACTAGGCTCCCTTTGGATCTGATGGCAAGAGGTAGAGAGGCAGTTCTCTCAGAGAGGTTTTAGCAATGCATGTGGAGACCAGGGAAACCAACCTCTCACAGAAAACTTTTCCTTGCATCTTAAATCCAGCTGATTAGTAAAAAAAAAAAAAAAAAAAAGATACATAAAAACAAAATACATAAAAGGAATCTTTCCCTAAGCTGGAGATGCAGAGGCTGTTACTGCAGTGGTTGGAGCTGGCTTCCCCCAGCGTCGTCTTCTGACACTCTGGGTTTCCAAATGATGCTCAGTAAGGAGGCTCGGGTAGTGGCCCTGGGGAGAAACCAGGCACAGAGCAGCTGGGAGGAGCTCAAACCCGCACAAGGAAAACCTGCCAGGGAGAGCCCAGGACGAAGGCGCGGAAAGTGGCCAGAGCACGAAAACTAGAGGGGAGGAGGGTGGAGAGCAAATTACATGCGAGCAGCAGCCAGGAAAAAAATGAGGGCCAGGGAGGGAGACGCAGTGTCACTTTCTATTTATCCACCATCTTTCGCTGGAGCATCTCAAAGCACATTAAGCACAGCAGCTCTTTAATCCTCCCAGAAGAGGGTGCTGATTTGAAGGGGTCCCTGGGGAGTAAGAAATAAACCCCAGGATGAAACTCCAGGGCCAGTCTCCTCCCTGCCCCACACCCTTTGTTACAGACGCCGGCCTGGGCAAGTGGGAAGTAGATGAAGGCCCTAAAACAAGCCTCCGTCACATGTACCAAGGGTCTGAAAATATTTAGACTTTGTTTTTTTTGCAGCTCCCATCACCCTAGATCATAGACTCTTCTCTACTTGGTTCACTTTACTCCTAAAAATATATGGCAAGGAAAACAAAAGCTTCAAAAAACACAATAAACAAGCTTACTGCACAAATATTTTCCTGTAACATTATTCCTAAAAGCAAAAACCTGGACACAAGGTAAATGTCCAACGACAGGGGATCTGGTTAAATATTGATGAGACCTGGAATTATTAGTTGGCAATCGGAATGTCTGTAAAAACATGGACATAATCTTTGTACTATTAATGTGAAAGCGCAGACTGCTGGGTACCGTGGTCCCTAACTGGTAGTGTATGTGTCGTGGGAGGGGTGGCTCTGGTGGTAGACAAGACTGCACGGGGACTTTGTTTTTATTGCTTTTAAAAGGGTAAGTAAAACATTTCCAACAGTGCAAAAGTAAAAAGCAAGTCTCCCTGCCGTTCCCTGGCACCTCTCCTGTTGAGAAGCACTGGGGCTGTTTGGCAGGACTGCTCCTCCCCACGGGAGGGGGCCGTGAAGTACTGACGTGTTAATGTGAGAAGTGGTTATTTCTGGGTGATGGGACACGGCCGTCTTGTTTTTCCTTGTTCCTTCTACTTTTCTGTGATTCACTTTTAAAGTAAAAATAAGACAAAAGGCCAGCCTCACCACTTTCTCTCTGCTGGAGGGAGAGGCCCATCTCTGGCCGGGGTGGGGGCCTGGAGGCTGCCGCATTTCCTTGTGGCCAGCTCACCGCCTCACTGTCCTGGTGAGACCTTCAAGGTCTACGGTTTACGAGCGCCATGTGTGAAGCAGTCAGCTGGGCAAAAATAAAATCAGCAAACTCCACACAAAAGAGAGGAATGCTTCAGTCAACACTGAAAAAGGGCTGTGGATTGAAACTCTTGATAACTGCTCTCAACTCATTTAAAAATCAGCATTAGCTACCAAAATGTAAAGTATTAGTTTTATTAAAATGCAAATCAATCAACTAATCTGTCTTTCTAGTAACAGTTGAATTGCAGTATCCGTGTCAATTAAAATAGTTTCCAATTTATTCTTGGCTGGAAGGAGGGTGGTCTTCTGAATTTTAAAACGCAAGCCTCCCTTTAGTGAAAATTCTGTCAGTTCCTTCTTTCTCATCTTTCCTGTTTTTAACTCATTTTAATTAAACTTGCTGGACTCGAAATATTTTGAAGTACCTGTTTAAATCCTTTTCTTCATCAGATAGTGACGATGACAAAGGTGGGGAGACGTGGGTTGGCGTCAGGCTCACAGAAAGCGCCATATGAAGAGGTCGCTTCCTTGCTGATCCACTGTGCATTTTTCAGAACCCTCAGGCCAGATGGACGGCACTGGATGTTCTGTATTTTAAAAAGTGATCATTTTGAATGGGGTGAATGTGGTGAATTGATCTTTTGGGTAACTGGAGACACAATGAAATTAAACATTTCCCTGACAGTCGAGCCCAAGAGGTAACTGCTGAGACAAGAAAAACAAATCACCATGTACCGAGGTCCAATTAATATGAGATGGAAAAACCCTCCTCCCTCCCGTTTGCCTCCTCCCGAGCTCAGCAGACGCGTCTATGTGAAAACTAAACCACGATGATTACGTCAGGACTCGCTTTACGGGAACCCAGCCTTTGGGTGCTGTGCAGCCGTCCCCAGACACCCAGGCAGGAATATGCAGACTGCCTGGGCACAAAAATCTGTCATCCGGTTTTGGCATTTTAAACTAATACCAAAATAAGACTTCAAAAACAATGACTAGTTATTCACAACTGTACTCAGTTGCCTGGATTCCACATTTCCTTTCAAATTCCATAGCTCTGCAGAAAGATTTGGCCGAAGGACCCATGGGATGGTCAGTCCTGTATGCTGGTGGGCCCACACGCAGACATTACTTACACAAGATAATCTTCGTTGCATATTGACCACAGCAAGCCAATAAATCCCCCTTATGAGGATTTAATTTCCAGCTTTTGACCTTTGGATGAAAAACAAGTGAATCATCTCCTGCTAGATTTACACTGGAGCTCATCTCAATAAGGTGATTTAGGAATGGTGAGAATGGAAAAGACTCTGGAAGAAACTTTGTAAGTCTGTTTTTAATGACAAATAGGCAAATACCTCCAAGTTACGAAGTCTCCTGGGCACAGCGCATAGGTTTTGGGGATGCCCTGTTCCTCAGAGCACGACAAAGCACTAAACATTATCCACTCAGAAAGCAGCATCCTGCCCCACAATTATTCCTTCTGCGAAGTTTTAAAAAATTACTATTATTTTAAATCAACAAATCATAATTGTATATATTTCATGGAGTACAATGTTATGTTTTGATAAACACATACAATGTGGAATGATAAAATCAAACTAACACATCCATCACCTCATTTGTTTTACCATTTTTTTGTGGTGAGAGACTTGAAATTTACTAAGTTGTTTTGAAAAATACATTATCATTGACTACAGTCACTTTGCTATACAACAGATCTCAAAACTCACTCCTCCTAACTGAAACTTCGTACCCTTTGACCAACATTTCCCCATGCCCCACCCCTACCCCCAGCCTCTGGTAACCACCATTCTACTCTCCTTACTTCCATGAGTTTGTCTTTTTTACGTTCCACATATAATTAGGATCATGCGATTTTGTCCTTCTATGCCTGGCTTATTTCAATTAGCATAATGTCTTCCAGGTTCAACCAGTGTTGCAAAAAACAGAATTTCCTTCTTTTTTAAGGCTGTGTAGTATTTTTTTATTGTATATATACACCCACCCACCACATTTTATTTTATGCATTCATCCATGTAAGAAACTCGAACAATTCAATAACAAGAAAACAAATAACCCATTTAAAAAATGGGCAAAGGACCTGAACAGATATTTCTCGAAAGAAGACATACAGGCCATGCGTGGTGGCTCACGCCTGTAATCCTACCACTCTGAGAGGCCGAGACAGGAGGATCGCTTAAGGTTAGGAGTTTGAGACCAGCCTGAGCAAGAGCAAGACCCGTCTCTACTAAAAATAGAAAAATTAGCCGGGCATGGTGGTGCATGCCTGTACTTCCAGCTACTCAGGAGGCTAAAGGCAGGAGGATGGCTTGAGCCCAGGAGTTTGAAGTTGTATGAGCTATGGTAACGCCACTGCATTCTACCCAGAGAGACAGAGCGAGTTTCTGCCTCAAAAAAAAAAAAAAAAAAAAGACATATAAATGGCCAACAGATTCATTTAAAAAATGCCCAACATCACTAATCATTAAGGAAATGCAAGTTAAAGCCATGATGAAGTATCACTTCACACCTGTTAGGATGGCTGTTAACAAAGAGACGAAAGGTAACGAGCGCTGGTGAGGACGCAGAGGGAGGCGGCCCTTGTGCACTGCTGGCGGCAATGTGAATCGGCACAGCGCCCGGGGAACCGTATGGAGCTGCTCGAACACTCAACACAGAACTACCACATGATTCAGCAAGCCCACTTCTGGGTACACATCCACAGAAACTGGCATCAGTATGTCGAAGCGGCATCTGCACTCACATGTTCATTGCAGCATCACTGACAGCAGCCACGATACGGAAACAACCTAAGTGTTTTTCAGGGGTGAAAAGATAACAAAGATGTAAAGTTTGTATTTTATGAAGAGGCCATTTGACCAAAAAAAAAAAGAAAGAAAATCCTGCTAGAGCTCTAAATCAGACTTACTCTGAGATACTTAAGAAATCACACACGGCGATGGTGGCAGTAACAGTGCTCTTTATTTGTGACTATTAAAGGACACGGGGCGTGGGGCGGGGGGGACAGTGCCCTCGCACGTACTAGGCATTTGTTCTGAACACAGCACCTTCCCAGGGATTTCCCTACTAGGCAAACCCCATAAAGTCACTGGTTTTCTCCACTGGACGAGCAGCCAACCGGCCAAGGCACCGCTGGGTGTGGGGAGGCCCTGCCTCAGGTCAGCAGCAAGGGACACGAGCGATGTCAATCCCTGTGGCCTTCACCACAAGGGCGGAGCTGGCCAAAGAGAGAGCGATACAGCTCTGTCCTAGGAGACAAACAGAACAAATCAGTTAACACGCAGGTTCGCTTTTCAAGGTTAAAAAGAAACTAGGAAGGTGGGCAATACCCCAATCTATTTTTTCAGTTGAAAACACAGCTGTGTAATTAAAAACGTATCCCACAGCTCTTATTCACAAATACGACGAAGGAAGAGACCCAGAAGCAGCCAATCAAATAGTAAAATATGTAAATAGTCCAGTGAGGCTGGATACCCTGTCTCTAGGGAATGAGTTTTCTATAAGTTTGCCCTTTACAGACAGGCTCTTCAAGTAAGAAAACAAGATTGAATATTTTAATAGGATGTATGAGACTGCCACGCAATGAGGAGGATTCAATCAGACACGGGATGCAGGGGGATATAATTTAGTTTTCATACATTTTTCTGGGACTTGGCAGTACTTGAAAAACAATGAAAATGACCCAGCAACAAGATTCCAATTACTATCATATGTGCAGCTGTTCAGGAGCAGAACCAAGGTTCTTCCCCACTTCCCAGCCCCCTTTTCTCTATTCTGAGTCTAATAACTAATATGATTGGCTAATCTATTTCTAGAGTTGAATTCTGATGTTAAAAAAATTTTGATGTAAAAAAATGTGACATGCCGGGGTCTTGGGTCCCTGAAAATACAGTAAATGATCGCTTCCAACCTCTGTTCCTGCTATTAAATGCAACATATATAACAAACATCTGGCCAAAGCCATCTGCCAAGGCCTAGAAAACCTAAAAGGGGAAGGGAGTGAGGATCTTTCCTATCCTTATGACGGAAGCTCCAGAACTCTCTCCCCTGTGGCTACAGAGCAGATCCTCCCCGCAGAGATGTGAGAAGCCACCAGGTTCCAAGCAGGTCAGACCCACCTGAGAATGTCCCTGACACTAGGGAGGGGCCCGTGGAAGACACGGCTCACTGAGACAGGCAATCCCTGCCTGCACTCTGCAGCCACTGACCTCGTGGAGGGAGGACGGCTCGCGAAGAGCTAAGGCCACAAGCTGGAGCATCTACAACCCCAGCAGAAAGCTACACCTGCTCTGGTATTTTCAAGATCTAACCACAAATATAGCCTGCCACCCTTGTTAAGAAAACAGGCTTTGAAAAGTGCTCTCATTATCCAGGGGTCATTGTCAGTAAATCTGACTTTATAAACAAAACAAAAACCCACCCTTCAAACAGCCATCTCGGTTCAGCAAGACTTCAACACACAAACTTATTAGTCTTTTTCTGAAGTCAGTCTACTATAGTATGGATAGGAATAGAAGTACTATAATTAGAAAACCCAGCAATAGGAATAACAGATCAAAGATTTAAAAAGGTAAAAAGAAAAAATCTTAAAGAAGAAACCACAGAAGCCAAAAATGTAAGCCAGCCGTATCATGTTAGGGACCACAGGACAGAGAGACAATGAAGTTACAGGCCAGAACAATGGGTCTCTGATTTTATTACAGAAATTTTATGGCACGAATTTGCTGGTAGCCTCACCCTGAACTACAGACAAAGGATGCAGGTTCACCCCAAGCTCCACTGCCTGTTGTTCCTCTGCTGTGCACATCTGTGTGACCAGCCCTCAACCAGCAAAGGTGGGAAAAGGTGAGAGGCAGCCTCAGACCACATGCAAATGAGCACACGCGGCCTCCAGATCACCAGCTGCGGCACCTAACAGCAGCGTGCCTGCCTTCACTTCATCACACTATGGCCTGCCTAGGTGCCAGTAACGACAAGTCTCTCTGGCCACTTCCACAAAAAAACTGAATGGCATGAAGGGGCGAGTTGCCAGGACAAAAAGGACAGTGTGACTTTAAGAGGACGAGGTCCGATGAGAGGGAGATGCAGCAGCGCAGCCTGTTCAGCCCTTGCCAATCACAGCCTTCCAGCTCGCCCTGCTGCCTGCGCCAGCCCCATCATTACCACGGAGCAGATGCTTCCACTCCGCCGCGGTAGCAGCGGCGCCCGGGCCCACGGCGCGGTTACTGTCCACAGCAGGGTTCGCATGTCAGGAGCAGAGAGTGAAATGATGAAACCCATGTTTTGATAGAACATCATTTCACACTCAGGTGGGCAAAGCTGACAAACATATGCGGCTGTTCATGGCAAAGCAACCTGGAGAGCTGAGTGGTCTGGGTTCTTAAAATATTTTTACAGAGAGAGGGAATATGAATAAGGGATTATTTCAGTCTAAAACCCCCAAGCAATTTCGACTTTGCTCTCCCCCACCCTCACCGTCCACCACCAATCAGGGACCGTTTCCACCTTCGCAGCATCTCAAACCCAGCTGCCCCCCTGGACCTCACTATTCACATCTCACCACCTCTCCCAAGGACACGGTGACAATCTGCTGGTGACTCTTCTGCTCCCTTCTCCTGCTCTCTCCATCCCCCGCCGCCCCAGCTGCGAGTCAGGCAAAGGAGACCCGCCCTGAGGCCTCCAGACTCCCTGAGGTCTCCCACCGCCCTTCCCAGCCTGGCACGGTCTTGCCAACCCGTTTGCCTGCAGAACACCTCGCATCACTCTCGCCATTTTAAGCCGCCATATGTTTTTCATAAATTTAAATAGTCACAAAAGATAGAATTACCAGAATGTTGTGAATATTAACTTTTAAAATAAAGCCCTTACATCCCTTTTGTAACGTGCCCGATAGAATCTATATGTCGCATTGCTTTGATGCTGTCACACATTCCAGTAACATGAACACTCTTTAAAATTGGAGATTTCGCAGCATCTTCTTCTTCTTAAACTTGTGTATTTCCATCTGACTTTTCCCTACAGATTTTTGTCCTGACATAATTGTTTCTTTACTTGGAAATCTTTTATTGATTACCCTACCAATAAAGTATGAATTGGAAACACTTTTGAAATTTTTAAAATTCAAAAACTGTAAATTAAAGTATTTTAATTTCTTGAGACAGTAATAAGACTCTAAGTGGTTAAAAAATTTTCTTCTGGATTGGAGTTATCATTATTATTAGGATACAACTGATATATACTATAATTTTAGTGAAAACTTATATATATAAACATGTAAAATGCTACTAGAAATGCATCCCTTCGTAAGGATGAGGCTTTTCCCTCATCTGTTCATGGACCCCCATGGATGAATGTGATTCTTTACTGCTAGAATGAAAGAGTGTTTTGCTTTAATCCCCTCCCTATTTTTTGTTTTTGTAGATGCAAGCACTGAGAAACCTTCTCACACAAACAAGTAGCTAGGAATCAGAGAGTTTTGTCATAGCAACATCACTTACGTCTTTTAATTCCTTCCGAATCATATGGAAAAAAAAAATCATAGTAATCCATCGCCCAAAATTAGTTCTAATTATTTATAAACTGACAACTTGACTCGTGTTCTCTTGGAATATTGTTAAAAATAAAGACCTGGAGACCATCTGACGCCCAGGGGATCTGGCAGGCAGTCCTTCGGCGTTTCCTTTCGCACTCCCTGCACCCCTATTTCCAACTATCCTTGCGTTTGGTGCCCTGGAGGTTTTCCCACTGCAGCCTGAGGTCCCTGTCCTGTTACGGTGGGCTTCCCACCAGGTGGGAGGAGGAGGATTATGGTGAAAGGTGAGGCAAAAGGAGAACCGGCCCCTCCAGCACAGGCCTCGTCTCGGGCAGGCCGCTTCTAGGAAAGAGCGCAAGTCTGGAGATGGTTCCTTAAAACTATCTGTGTCCACTTCTTGGGAAGTCTCTGCACCTTGGTATGAAGACTGAGGTGCAGGGAGCACCGAGCTTTCCCCCAAACCCAGACAGGTGCTAGATCTGTGTTGATGCTTAGGGAAAGGTAAACGCAGAAAAGAAACAAAACACGTCCATATCCCTCACCCCATCCCAAGAGAAACAAAACTAAAACTAAAAACTAGGCAACAAACAGCCGCCATGGGACCGAGGGCCAGCTGCCTTCTCCTGCCCGAACGTTTCCCCCACAGCATCCTTCCTGGCCGGGATTTAGCCGTGCAGAGAAGCTGAACTATCAATCCTTCAGGTTAACCTTGTCTCCATCTGATTCTCCAGGGTAAGTGTATAGTTTAATACTCAAGGTCCCCTTAAGGCTATGCATAATGAACTTGGGTTTTTTTTTTTTTAAATACATAATTCCTGCTCCCTATCACATTAAGAATCAAGATTTGAATCACTGATCTGAAATGCCTCCCTACCCCCCTACTTCACACTCTTGTCTCCGTGGCCAGTGGGAACGTCCGCAGAAAATGTATTAATGTTGGTATCATGCAGGAGAATAACCTACAGAGTAATTAACAGGACTTGGACCTGAGGTAGAAGGTCGATAGCAGGGGCTCTTCCTTGAATTAAAATTTAACTTACCCTTTATTGCAACCTACAAAAGCAAGTAATGAGCACTAACATTTTTATTTCTTTTAAACTGTCATTTAGGCTGTAGAGGGGATAATTACCTATCTCTAGTGTAGTAAGGTTTTATAACCCTTAGTGAGGCATTTTCTAATTTAATATTTTTACTATATTATCATAAAACCTGTTTCTGGAAAAAAAATGATCATGGATTAGCAGCCATTTTCCATAAAGAGGGAATGTGTGTGTGTGGGTATGTTAGGATTCAGCTTATTTATTATGTGATTCTTCTGAAAAGACAGAGTACGCACAGTCTAGCTGGCTGTGAAACGCAATCACGCTAGTGGCGGGTAAGGTTTCAAACGGTTCTCGATGAAGTGGAGGTGTCTGTGTACAGTAATGCAGCCCCAGCCTGACATGTGGACCCAAGTATGTTCCCTTCAGTTCCACATGTGCACTCCTCACCGGACTGCAACATGGATCGTTGTCTTTCACGATATTATTTGGGCCAACAGTACAAAGGAGCATATTAAACCTGCAAATGATCTGTGTGGGGCTTTCAATTTGCTAGGTCAGTAGCTTGCAGCACCGGGGATTCTGAAGGAATTGTACCGTCTGCTCTTCAGAAGATCACACTCCTGCTACTCTGGCCCCAAACCCCCAGCCTCCAAGACATCCCTCTGCGCAGTACCTACTCGCTCCTGTGGCCAAAGGCAGGTGGCCAGTGGAAAGAAAGCAGCCATTCTGCCACTCCCTAAAGAAACCTATACAACCTCCAAGAGTACATCATAGTCTCTGAGCAAGTATTACATGTTAGTCTTCCAAATGTGCCAGCGGAGACAATATTGCTGCTTTCCTGATTAAAGTTATACATATAATTTCCCCTTGAATAATTTGAAATTGTTCATTTGTTGCCTCGTGGCGGTGTGAGGGGAGCTCCCTAAATATAAAGGACACCTCCTAGAATGCATCCTGAGCCCTCTTTCCTTTCTAATCCTCCACCTCTCCTACATGCCGGAGGACCCTGCGCTGCACACAAGAGTGGCACAGCATTTGTTTCTGCCGTAACTCAACACCACATACGTGTACCTTTAAGAATCAAGGGAAAGTAACAAAGCAGGTGAAGGGCAAGTCTGACTCAGGCTGCCAATTCTAACAGAGCTCGTGTCGGGCAGGGCCTGGATCCAATCTGCAGCCCTGTGCAGACACAGTCAGTGCAGGAGTTCACGCGAGCTCCGGATCTGTACCCACCGGCACAGTCACTGATGACAGACATGTGCTTTTAAAAATTACAGGTGATGTTGCTGATGCTGCCTTTTTCCCACATTTGTGTTTTTAAACCAATTGATGTAGTGCTGTGGGAGCTTATACACATGTACTAGATATACATGGTCCCTGGCCTCAAAATATAACACACAGGTGTCATAAGTAAATAAAAGAGGTTTAAATGCTTATTGGAACTTTTTTAGATTTTGTGGAGGATTACAAAGAGATGAAAGGCACAACAGAAGCCAGACTGGGAAGGTGAGCGTATGCAGTAAATCTGCTAGGAGGACCCGCTCCATCAGGAGAGACACGCGAATGTTCTTCCTCACACTGGACCCAACTCTGCCGTCTGTGACTCACACCCACGGGCCTTTGTCCTTCCAGAGCCAGGAGAGGAATAAAGTTGACGCTATTCCCTGTGGGGGCACTTCAACCATCTGATGTCTTCCTCTAACTAAATCTGTTCTTTTCTGGGTTAACCGGGCCCCGTTTTCTCCATTCTTCCTGTGACAGTCTTCTTGCTGCACCCTGACTGCACTCTGAGCCCTCCGGCTTGCCAAAGCTCCGACAGGAAGGCCCTCAGAACTCGGAGCCAATCCCGGCATTCCCGGTGCAATCTGGTCAGGCCAAAGAAGACAGAGTGACGTAGGACTCCATCGCCGCCTACGTTCTCAACACGTATTTCTCTCTGCTTTCACACAGCTTCCACTCTCTTCTGTTCTGTCCACCCACATGCCGAGGGCATTCCAAATATCCACTGAAAAAGATGCCTTGCCAATTATCACCTGGCACAGGCCAATGGCACCAAAGGGATCTTCCTCCAGTAAAACACATGCTTCCATTCTAACTGTAAGACACCAAAGTGGGCCAAAGAGCAAAGCCCACCTGCTCCATCTTTCCCTGAGAGATACCTGAAGATCATGGGACAACAGCTTCCTTTTCTTACATACTTAAAGAGAAAAGCAAGTTGAATAGAAATCTCAAAGTAGTAACAGTTACCTAAAAAAGCAAATCATCTTTCTGGGGCATACAGCGTGGCATAATAAATGCAGAGGGGCTGCAATCTGGTGTTAGGGCGGGTTCTGATTCTGCCTCAGATCCTCACTAGGTCTATGATCTTAGGTGAATTACTCAGCCCCTGAACCTCAGCTTCCTCATCAGTAGGATGGTAACCAATCTTCCTTAAACATACTGTTGTTACCAAGAAAACACTAAGCAAAGCCCCTGTTGCATAAACAGCATTATCATCTATGATCCTGGAAAAAAGAATGAGACGTGGTGACCAATACGCTAGAGCCTGTGGGACCTGCCAAGGACCCATCTGAATGTGTCACCGTCTGCCCCCAACTCACACTGGAGACAAAATGGCACCTTCCTTTAATCTTTCATACCGTCTGCTTCCCCTGACCCAAACCCGTCTACTCTGTGAGTGACTTTACAAGTGAGAGAAAGATGTTTAAGAAATGTCTCTGTGGCCTAAAAGGGGAAACATGCTGATCCGAATGGCAAGCAACTGCCCTGCGCTCCTTGGGGGCTGTGTGGTAGGGGTAAGGCTATGTCTGTCACAGGAATGGGAACAGAGGCAGGTGGCACACATCAGAAATCAAGAAGGCCGGACTGCTGGGAAAGCAATCCACGTGAAGAGATGGACGCAGCTCTTCCAAGGACAGAATGACAAAAATAGTGAGAGCAGGAAACTAAGGATTCCTGAATGTAGCTAAAAGGTCAGTACTTAACTCTCCCACACTCTCTTCCCGACATCCTCCAACAACAAAAATTACAAAAAGTGGATAACGGTCTTCTTTCCCAACAACAAAAAGTGGATCACAGTCTTCTTTCCCAAAATCTCATCACAATTCCACACCAAAAAAACCCCAAACCAGAGCCGAACCAAACACACACACAAAACAAAGAAGGTAAAAGGAAAAGAAAGCAAACTTCTCTCACCTACAACATATTTCTTAACAGATTCAAATCAGCAAAATAATAGACAGGAACTGAGAATCCTCTCATCTATCACTAATTACCTAAATCTAGACACAAGGCAAATCCTCTCTAATCAGACCCTAGCTGAACTCTTCAGAATGTTCCAAAACAACCAAACTGCAGCTGCCCAAGCCTGCCACAAGGTGGCAGTACACGACTCATTTCTACGTGGACCAGGCGACTAGCGAGGCTCCGAGCACACCGAGCCCATAAATTACCCAGTGTGTCTTCTCTCATCACCATCCTCCCCAGTGCTTGAAGGAGACTCTAGAAGGTCTGTTCCAATTCGCTCTTTTGGTCGGGTCAGATCTAGGTCCTTCAAACCTCTGCAAATGCTTTTAGCCCTGCAGCTTTAAATTACAGATGGTGACATGTGGCCTCTGGCCTGTCTCCTAAAGATCAGAAAGACTCAAGATTGATAAATGTTCAAAGAAGCAGGTTCAGGCCCCAAACAAAGGAACTGAAAGGATGGGGGAAAGAAAGAGAGGGAAGAGGGATGGAGAAGTGAGAAGGGAACTAGGGGTTACATTTGTAAAGGTTTTCTGCCTCCTTATTCAAATCAGTTACAAATTCATTCCACTTTAACAAAGGATGAAAAATACTAGGAACTTCCACCATCCCTACCATTAGCTTCAAGTATTTCACATTCTTTTAAAGAAAAATAATCTACCTTAGTGAACTTGCAAAAAAAAAAAAAAAAATGGGGGGGTGGGGGCAGGAACCACTCTTCAGACAAAAGGGACGTGGCTCCTTTCCTGTGCATTAATATTCCATATTCCTGGGATGATTTCCACTTTCACAGTTTGACTGTTTTATAACAGATTTGATGCGAGAGAAGACAAATGGCCTCACAAAGGAAAGACGACAAATCATCTCGCTGCTTTTAGCAGGGTTTTCTCTTTATTTTTATTTATTTTTATTCTGGAGCTGGGCTGCAGAGCTCTCTGCCTTGCCGGAGATGTTTAATATTAACGTCAAGCCACCACGATCCCGGCAATAGAGTTGGCTGGTGTTGTGTTTACGGTTTTGTGACTGCTGGCTTCAGGAAGATGAAGCTCCTTGTTCAAACAGCAGCCCCTCTAACAGCTCCTGTTAAAAGCCAGGGGATGCTTCACTGCATAGACGTGAATCACTTCCTCCAACCGCACAGAAGGTGAGACTGACACTACAGTTACATTTGTATCCCTATCAGGACTGCTGCCCAGCGACCCAGAGCCTGGGGGGCAGCACAGGATGCATCTCTCAGCTCCAGTTTGACTTCAACTTTTAGGGGGTCAAAATACGCAGAAATTAGTGAGGGTATTTCCTTGTCAGCCCACAGTTTCAGCAAGGCGCTCTATTACCTCTGGTAGTAAGTTGGAGGACTATTTTGCTTTGAAACCCAGTACCAATGCAAACGTAAAGGAAACGGCTACTGAGTAAACAAACACAAAGCACCAACTCTGCAATACCGAGTCATGGGCTTGGCTCAGCCTGCGCAGACATAAAGGTACTGCTGCACCCTCAGGAGCACTTCCAACTGCCAACCAGCCGCTCTGCCCTGAGACTCTCTCCCTAGGGCTCAGTGAGCTTGCGTCTGTCCCCTGGATCTCCTCCACCTGCCTTGTCCTTTTCATCTTCCTTCTCCTAGGTCCCCCTCCCCCCAGCACTGAGCCACTGGCACCTAAACTACCATTTCTGTTAATAATGGCAGCAAATTCTTTGTTACTCGCATCCCACACTTAACTGTTTAATGGCAGTGAGCTATCAAAGTTATGGATACCATATTTTCTGATGAAAAAATAAAATCCAACCTGAGATAGGGCTCTTGTTGGACAGTTTATTTATATTAATTGATAAAATACAAACTGCCGTCCTTGATCTGTCCATCTTTTTTGGTTTTTAATAGTATCCTTCAAAGAACTTCCTCCCCTCCTCTATAAATCAGAGAGAAATTTGGAAAAAGGAAGGCTTGTCCCAGACACTTGCCAGGTAAACTTTCCCCAGCAGTACCAAGCAGGACCGCTTAGCTTCCGGAGGTCTGCGAAGGCCAGCTCTCCCACTCTAGTTTCACCAACTAGTCCCTGAAAGTCAGAGCTTGATGACCTCAGCCAGTTATTCGACTGGCTTTAAAAGGCTTGACTGCTAAGTGCAAAATGAGTCGTTTGCATTTCTTCCCCTGAAAGCTGGAGAGTCTGTTTGCTGCATAGCTGTGCCTCCCCCTGCAGGATCGAGCTGTGGAAGAGGAGGCGGAGTGCTGCCAAGTGTGTGTATGAGAAAATGTGTATTGATTTCTTCTTTCTTATAAAGGAGCACAAAGCATTGAAGAACAATTGCTCGTCTTTGCAGCATTTCACATTCCACACGAGACAAAAGGCCCAACCCCCACAACCCTCTGAGAAGGAGAAAGGGGAATGGAACAGGACTGTGTCTCCTGGGTGTCAGCGGCCACCACTACTGTTGCGGTCCGCTACAGGGACTCCAAACACCCTGAGGCCCACTAATGCACACCTGTCTCTGATCAAGTAATTTCCCTCTCTGGGCTGATGTTTCCTCATCTATATTGGAGAAGAAAGAGCCTTCAGTCTTATTTACCTTTTAAGTGGAGGTGCCCAGAGGGTAAAGGAGTTAATGTTTATAAAGTGCTCTGCTCCCCAGAGGGAGACAATGGATAAAGCACAAGGTGTGGATATGGCTCATTCAAGACCTCATTTCCCAGGGTGGTTAGTAATAGCTTCCCATTATGAGGTGCTTCCCAGCAACTTGAACTCAAAGTACAATGAAGCAATGCCCTTTATCTAAATACCCTTTTTTGGTTTGACACTTAATACTAACACTAAAAATAAAAAAAGGTAAGCAGACCTTTATGCCTTGTTAATGCACTTACACAATCTACTCCAGAACTGTTTTCTTCTTAAATAAAACAAATCCTAAAAAGCAGTCAAAAAAACTGACCTAAAGCTATTACTGGTCATCACAGAGCCTTATTGGTATTCTCCATGTTTCCATAGTAACGATATGTTGAGTATCCCTATTCCAAAAATCCAAAATCTGAAACTTGCTGAGCATCAATATGATGCTCTGAGGAAATACTCATTGGAGCATTTCAGATTGCGGGTTTTCAGGTGAAACACGCTGCACTGGTATAATGCAAATATTCCAAAATTCAAAAAAACTCTAAAGTGCTAAATACTAATACTTCTGGTCCCAAGCATTTTGGATAAGGGATACTCAACCTGCAATAATGTCTAGGAGGGCCACCAGAAACCAAAGTTGGTTTAAGTATTATAGCCAAGATGGACAGGAGAAAACCTATAGTATATACATAATTTAGGGTGTATACTCTTAAAAGTGATGGAAATATAAGAATTTCTTGAAAGATCTTCTCCTAAGGTTCATCCTAAATAAGTGTGACCTCAAAAACCCCCTAAGCAAAGGGTTGAGAATGAGAAGTCCCAGAGCTGCAGCTTTCATTTCTGGGGCTTTTCCAACATGGCCATGAGCTCAGAACAAAATCAGGAGCTGGCCTCAGCAGTGCAATGTTTCACAACGGAGACATAACTCACAAATTAGGAAGAGCCTAGCAGTGAACGCTACGTATAACATGGACAGGGACAAAGTGCCATGGGAGCAGAGGAAAGTATATTAAAGGACTTAGATGATTCAGAGAGATTTCAGTAAAAGAGACTAGAAACTCCTCTTTGTCCATCTTATAGGACTGTTTGCAAAAATTATCTTACCAGCAAATTGTAAGTAGACTTATAAACTGAAGGCCTTTAAAGGCATTTCAGACAGGAAGCCTATAACCAACTTTTCTTAGGTTTGTACAGAAATGGGTATATCTGTGTTACAGGCAAACGAACAATGGCATAACATACAGACGTATGAAAACACAATTTTATTTCTTTAAATAATTTTCTGTACAGATTACATTTAAAATAATCCTTCTCAGAAACAAAAAATTAAAACACCATTTCATTCTCAAGAATCTAGTGGAAAAGACGACTACTTTCACTTTATAAGGAAAGAAACTGCCCAGCACAGTGGCTCATGCCTATAATCCTAGCACTCTGGGAGGCCTAGGCAGAAGGAATGCTTGAGCCCAGGAGTTCAAGACCAGCCTGGGCAACACAAGGACACCCTGTCTCTGCAAAAAAATTAAAAAATTAGCGGACATGGTGGCACGCACCTGTAGTCCCAGCTACTCAGGAGGCTGAGGCAGGAGCATCACGTGAGCCTGGAAGATGGAGGTTGCAGTGAGCTGAGATCACGCCACTGCACTCCAGCCTGGGCAACAGAATGAAACTCTGTTTCTCACACACACACACACACACTCACACACACACAAAGAAAGCCATAGGGAAGACTTCTGGGGTGGCGGAGGGGGAAGGACCACATGTGAGTGCCAGGCCTAATGTGTGCAAGAATTCTGAATCAGTTCTACAGCTTAGAGAAGGCTGACATCAAGTGGAAAAAGACCTTAAATAAATTGTTCTGCAAATAATACTTGTGCTACAAAAATGCTACAAATGAAATGAAAATATATTATTCCAAATATATGAGCATAAAATCTTAATAATACCAAATACAAGATTATAGTAAACATATGCATACTTCTTTGACTTATAAGTTAACATTCTTAGCAAGAAAAAAACCCTAATAAGCACTTTTGGCAACTGTAATAAATACTGTTAGAGAAGAACAAATAAAATAGAGGCTCAAAGGAGCAAAGAGCTACCCACTCAGTGGGGGGTGGGGGGCAGAAAATCATACGTCTCTCTGGAAAAGAACATTTCAACAGGAAACAACGGAGTGGGGTGGAGGTGGGAGATGCTCCAGGTTCAGTGAGTAGAATGAAGAGACACGGTGGGAGGAACAGGGAGTGTGTTCGGGGACTGGAGGGGTCTACTCTGAATAGCACAAAGGGCAAAACAGGTGACAAGGAGAGAAAGGTGGCAAGGAGACAAATCACTGAATGCCTTGAGTGGCTGGCTTAAGAGTATGGGTTTTACTCTATGAAGAGAAGTAGCACGCTCTAAGAGACATTTTAGAAAGGTGAATCTGGCAATGATACCCAGAGCTGATTAGATCAGATTCTGGTGGTTAATAGGCTATTAGTATAATAGTCTATCTGGGAGGGTGGGG
>NW_012148519.1:1977545-1988183 GCF_000956105.1 Propithecus coquereli
AAAAAGTAAAGCTTACATGTGACCAATAAAAATCATTAATATCAAAAGGTAAGCAAAATGGGAAAACTCTAGAAAAATAGACAAAGGATAAAAACAGAACCATAAATAATACAAATAAATGATTAAGAAATACATACTCTTCAAGTTTACTATTAAATAAGAAAATAAACACTAGATGATAGTTCAGTGCCTAGCACATTGCAGGACCTCAGTCAGGTGTCATTTGTTATGGACTTATAAACAAGAATAAATAACTTTTAGCATATCAAAATGGAAAATATTTTTAAAAGATAACTCTCCCTATTAGCAAGGGTACAATGACATAAGCCACAGCTGGGGGAAAGGGGACATGTAAATTAGTACAACCCATTAAGAATCCTTAGAAAGGTTTCAAATTTGACCCAGGAATTACCCTTCTAAGAACCTATTTTAAAGACACAAGCAAAACTTAGAACATAGATTTCTATAAAAAAAGTTCATTGCAGCATTACTTAAAGAGAAACAACCACAAGCAAACAATGTTCAACAATAATATTCCATAATGATGTTATTAAAGTGCTTTTAAAAATAATTAATGGCATTTAAATGCTTATAATAATAAAGTTAACTGGAAAAAAGATTCAAACATATAGGTACACATTTGTATTAAATATAAACACAAAAAATTCTGCAAGAAAACTTATAAAACTATTAATAATGTTTAATTCTGAATAGCAGGATGACAGATAAATTTTTCTTTGTCCTTTCTGTATTTTAAAATTTTCTTCAATACATTAGGGTATACTTTAAAATAACAAAAAAGAGTGGAATTGGAATGTTCCCAATACAAAGAAATGATGAATGCCTGAGGTAACTAATACCCCAATTATCCTGATTTAATTAATTCACATTGTATACCTGTATGAAAATACCACGTGTACTCTATAAAAACATACAACTATTATGTATCCATAATAATTAAAAATTAAAAAAAAAGATATTGTCCCCAAGGAAAGTAGGTGACAGGTCCCTGAGGTGAGGATGGCAGAGGTAGAATTATAAGAACATACTGACTAAATATACTGGATCATGATTCAAAGCTAATTATGAGGTCTACTATCTTTGTTACCAGAAGAATGGTATAACCACAAGCAGGTTTGGGGAATTCAGTGATTCATACTAAAATGTGAATGACCGATAGGCAAAACCTTTCCACATAGAATTTCTCTTATATAAGAAAGAAACGAAAAAAGCATTTTAATCCAAATACATTTTCAAAATTTTTTTCCAAAGAAGTTTTTAACTGAGAAGAGTGTGTGGCAGGGGTGGGGGTGGGGAGGGAAGGAGTTTCCCTTTGGCACATATTGGCACGTATTTCTAAAAGCTTGCTGATTTCTTAGAAACAATAGCAGGAGTTATGAGCCACACTCTTAGATGCATGTACCAGTTCTACTACTTACTTGCTGTTTAACTTAGGCAAGTTACTTAATTGCTCTTAGTATTTTTATCATAAAATGCAGATAATGTCAACCATTTCACTGGTTTCTTACAAGGATTGAATGAAAATGTACATTAAGGGCTTAGTGCAGTGTGTGGCATGTAGTAAATGCTCAATAAGTGGCATATGATATTATTCTGTCATTTCATTGCTAACCAGACACAGGGTGGCAAACTTAGGGTGGATAAATCAGAGCAAAGGATGACTGTACTTAGAAACAGAAATGGTCTACATGCCGTAGCAATCTAATGTCGGCTCAGTGATCACTGTAGAAAACATATTAATAATATGTGCTAATGACTAATCTAAATTATGGTGAAAAACTTAGTTATTAACTATCCACTTGCAAGTAACTTGCAAGTTACTTAGTTGTGATTAATACAGTATCTATATTGTAATATATTTAGAAAGCCAACAATAATAAAATAATTTTAAAACAATAAGTCATTAAGAGAAACATTTATACACACTTAAAAGAATGTGAAATATCCCTTTGGGAAAAAAGAGGGTTTACAATCCTTTGAAGAAATGATGCAAATATAACTGCAGAAATGAGAACTACAGTTAAAAAGCCCCATTTTGAGGAAGGATTTATCTGTTCAGCATCTACAAATCTCTTTCTAGAAGATGTGCTTTTATCACTCTACCTCCTGCTTGGAACCAAGGCTTCAATTTGACAATGCAAATACTCTAGAATAAGGGACTGAAGAGCAGCAAATCAGGAAAAATAGAAGAAGTAACAGCAGTGCTTTCTTTTTAAACCGGTTTTAAAACTCTGGCCCAAGTCTCAGGGTTGAACTTGAGAATGTTCCCTTTGTCCTTTCTGACATTCCTGGAGGAGGAAGGCCCTATGCCTCCTATCTCTGTGCTGGACGCCATCTTTAATGATGATATATGCGGGTCCTTTCCCCTCAGCACTGCTGGGGGTCAAACATGTGATGCCACCCGCCTGAGTATCAACAAGCGAATTATAAACTGTGTCAATCCGAGTTAATGCAAAGCTGTAATCCTCTTTAACAAGAGATCAAATCACTGCCATGAGTTATGTTCATTCCATAATCTGATAAGGAAGAGAGGGAACCTCTAATAAAAGAGTAATGGGAGCCTTTAATGATGCTGGTAAAAGGTAGCACCAGTTAAAATATTGCTCTTGTTCCTGCTGATTAGATCAATGTTGCATATTTGCCCAGGCTTGTTTCACCTGTCAGAATAACCTGTGTCTTTTTAGGAGATAAGAAGCCTCCGAGAAAACATCTGTATCTTAGTCATTCTTGCCTGCAAGTTTTTAACCAACAGAAAATGCTCTATGGAGAGTATTATCTGGGGTTATTAGCTGATGTGTTCTCAAACGCTGAGCAAGTTATACCAGAATATTTCACCATAATTCAGTGCATATTCCTATTAAATAAAGGGATAAAGAAGGCAACGGGGGAGTAAAAAATGGTTTAAGTGACCTCTGGGTTACTAACTGGGGGAAAAGAGTAGCATCAGTACAGTGGTAGAAACATGCCCATATTTAGGGTGCAGACCCATACACAAAAATGGCAAGCCGAAGATAAATTGCCTGTACAAATTCTATTATACCAAGGCACCTCAAGAACAACATGGCAGTGATGTTGACAAAGCACTTTACAAGGCTGGATTACATTTGTACATTTCTTTTCTAAAACTCCAGATGTAAAACAATAATATATTTTGTGCTTAGTACTTATCATTAAAGGATCCTCTCCTTGTTCTTTTTAAATGCCAGCAGCTTTATAAAAGGAGTGGGAAAGGTGGTTTTTATTTTTGGGGTAGGATGGGGGCTAAAATTGAAAATTCTTGCTGTTCCTATTGAGAATTTAAGTTCTTTGCAAAGGAATGGAGCACCTATAAAATGTTAATATTGCTACCATTTTCGGGATAAGGAAAAAAAAAAAAGCTACTTAGGAAAATACAATAACCTCCACTTTTAACAGAGAGTACCAGAACCAAGTTTATCTAATAACCCCCCCTTGAAGCAGTAATCACGGTAAGGCAAACACCAATTTTCTCTGGCATACGCCAAGCTGATAACTGCCACTCAGACCTTTTCCATCCTGACAGCCAAAACCCAGGCCAGCGGAGTGAGCAGTTCACATGGATCCCCTTTCCCAAGTCTGAGTCAGCAGCCAGTTTTGAGGAACACATCTCTATGCTTACTCAGCATTTGCTTCTCCTACTTGTCACACCTCCATTTTACTATCTAGCTTACCAACACGACAAATGACAAAGAATTAACTTTTTTAAGTCTGCCTCAGAGGGTCTCTCAACAACACAGGCAAAAAGCAGTGGATTATTTCCATACTCCCAAATTCTTCACTTTGTTAGAATCATAGCAAGAGATCACCTGCATTTTTATTTATTTATTTTTTTATTTTTGGGACACATCCAACATTGGTTTTTCTTTTTCCTAGTGATATATAATAATATTTGTACATATTTATGGGGTACATGTGATATTTTAATGCATGCATAGATAATGATCACATCACACTCCCTCTGGTCTAATAGCATTGTGGGTGGGGAAGGATTTCACACCACGTAATTTAAGCTCTGTTTCTAAAAGGTCCTTGATAAACTTAGAATAACTTCAAAAGAGAAGTGAACAACCACCTTGCAAATCATGCAAGTAAAGTACTGACTTGCTCCTGGTGATGACAATATGCTTAGAGGGATTCTCTACCAATGAGATGTCAAGCCTTTTCTCCTCCTTAGCTCACTGATAACTCTGTCTCTACAGAATCACACAATCCTTTGCGTCTTAACAAGATGACTGAAGGGCAAGCAGTGTTGTCCTGGGAGCTGAGCTGCCCCATACCAAGAGTATCATGGGTGTAGCAAAGCCAGCGATCATTTTTAGGCACATGATAACCTCCTCTCTTGCATGCAAACACATAATGTGTGGGCAAGTGGGATTTCTTTTGTCTTCTCTCAATACTGGGAATGTTCATCAGGCATGCAATACAAACCACCTGTCTACCTAATAACGGAGAAGAGTAAAGATCTACTGAACCAGCACATATAAAGCATCAGGGGTTACATGAGACTTTCACTAACAAAGGAGACCTGAAAGCATTTAAACCAGTATCCAAAGTATACCTAGAAAGAAATGCCCCAAAGGGAAATTTGGTAACACAGGGACACAACTGGGCTACTTTGCATTTAAAAAGGTTTTTTTTTTTTTTAAATAGATCACTTGAAGAGAAAAATTCCTAGCATGAGAAAAGAATTTGTATCAGCAGAAATTAACTAAATAGATAGCACTACATAGACCACACAATAGGAACGAAATGAAGATGCCACTACCCTTTTAAAGATAGTACTTCTTTCTCCACTAGGATATTTTAATACCCTGTGTTAAAGATCTCTCTCTCTCTCTCTCTCTCCCCCTTCCTCCCCCTGGTAATGAGAAGCTATTTCCAGTTTCAATTCAATTCAACCAAGTGCAAATTTATTGAGCTCACACGGGACAAGGGATATGAGGAGATTTCAGGGATGAGCACTTGGACCGCACCCCCACCCCAACCACTGGGCATTAATCTGGTTTAGGCATTTGTGTGGAAGAATAAACTGGAACCAAGCAACAACTGAGGAAAAGAGGAAGGCTTCTCTCTCCAGACCTGGGTAAGCTAAGAACCGCAAGTGGAGCTGCCTCTCAAAACAAGAAATCAACAGGACAAGAAATTTTATGTTATGTGTACTTTATCACAATTTAAAAGGTGAAGGGAGGGAAGCAGGTGCTGGAAAAGAAGCTGGCCAGGCATTAAAAAGCCAGTTTAGGATAGAAACTACGAGGGAGAAGATGTTTCATTTATATACTTCAATCAAGAAATAATCAGGACCTTCCCACTGTCTCTATTTTATATATGTAATGTTCAAAATGAAAATATCTCTTTTTCTGTTGATATAAAGCAATATAAGCTTACTGTAAAAAAAAAAAAAATTCAAACACTGCAGAAATACATTCAATGGAAAGTAAAATGTGTCTTCTACTTCACCCCACCCAACAATAAACATGAAGTTTGGTGTACATTGTTCCAGAGCTCATTTTTTAATGACAACTAATATGAATGCATCCTCATGGCAAAAGATTAGAGCCAAACAGAAGCATAAAAAATAAAACTGAAAGTCTCCCTTCACTCCCTTCATCATCCCAATCCCTTCCTCGCAAGCAAATATTCTTAATATTATGATATATGGACTTTCCAGACATTTTCCTAAGCACTATAATGTAACACACACACACACACACACACACACACACAATCTGTTTTTTATTTTTAAAAAATGGATATTACAAACCTGTTTCTTTTTTCAGGTAACAAAATAACCTGGAGCTTTTTCCATGACAGTATAGTATTTTTTTAAAAGGTACCCCTTTTTATTTGTATCATATATATATTTACTCAAAAATGGAATTATCAACAGAGTTAGGATTTTGAAGCTTACTTTTTCCACTTAACATTATGTTAATATATACAGCTCTACTCCATCCTTTAACAGCTGCTTATAATTTCACTGAATGATTCTATTGTGATTTATTTAACTATTACTAATTCCCTACTGATGGTCATTGGTTTCTTATTTTTCTCCATTATAAACAATGTTGCAATAAAGATCCTTGATACAAATACATTTGGCAACAAGCTATTTCCTTAGGTCAATTCCTAGCAGATTTTTCAGGGTTACCAGATCCATATACATTTAAAATTTGGAAACACATTACCAAACAGCCCTCCAAAAATATTTTGCCAATTACATTCCCACACACCATATGAAAAGTGCTTGTTTCCTTACACCATCAACACTGGAGGTTACCAATCCTTTTAATGTTTTCCAACTGAATAAGGAAAAAATGAAATCTTTTATTTTTACAGATAGGGTTTTCCTCTATCACCCAGGTTGCAGTGCAGTGGCAAGATCACAGCTCACTGCAACCTTGAACTCTTGGGCTCAAGTGATCCTCCTGCCTCAGCATCCCACAGGTAGCTAAGACTACAGGCAGGCACCACCACGCCCAGCTAATTTTTAAAAATTTTGTAGAAATGGGGGTCTTGCTATGTTGCTCGGGCTGATCTCGAACCCCTGGCCTCAAGTGATCCTCCTGCTTCAGCCTCCCACAGTGCTGGGATATAGGTGTGAGCCAACACTCCTTGCTGAAATCTCATTTTAATTTGCATTTCTTTGATTAATGAGGTTGAATGTCTTTATATTTTCTGGATTTGAGATTTTTCTTTTATGGTTTTTAAGTCTGCTTGTTGACACGCTTTGCCCATCATTCTTACTGAAATATTCTTAGAGGTTTGTAAAAACTCTTTACATAGTAGGGAAATACTCATCTAGTAAAATTTTTTGTTACAGTTTATCTTTACCTATTACCTTCTGATTCCTTTTTCAATGTGACTTTTATGTAGTCAGGTCTATTAATACTTTCCCTTATGGTTTCTGGCTCTGTTGTCATGCTTATAAAGCACTTCTCTACCTGAAGATCATTAAAAAAACAAAAAACAAACAAACTCTATTCAAACATGTACACCAAGAATTATATATCTATAACTTAGCAAAACCAAAACTAATCACTTCAGACAAAGTAGTATGCAGTAATATTGATATTCTTACAATTATGAAAGCTTCCATCTGTGGTACACGAAAGGGGCACAGAATAGAATGGTACTAGATTATTTCCACAGTACTAGATTGCTTCCACTTTCATTTTTCCACTAAAGAAAAACAAAGGACAAACTACTACTGCCTCCTTCTTACTTAAGACAAAGTAACAATACCTACTGGCCTTGGAAGTTTTGATACTACTAGGAGAGAGAGCTAATCCCCAGTTATTGTCCCCATAGTTAATCTGGCCATTCAAATTCTAAAGCAAGAGCAGTAATACAGATGTGTGCCTCTCATTATTTAAGAAACACAATAGGACTAGATTGTAACTCTGGTGAAAACAAATGCTCAGTTCTCCAGCTACAAAACTATTATTAAATTCCCTGTTAAGTGGCTAAACCAGCTGGAGAACAATGCTAATCATTAGCAATCAGTCCACAGAGGATAGCCTTTTTTCCCATAAATGCCACATGGATTGTGACTCAACAAACACATCCCCGACCTCTTTTCCCTTGGCCTGCTCTACCTGAGGTGGTAATGTAACACAGTTATGGCCAATAAAATATAAGAAAAAGTTTGCTGAAGGGGATTCTGGGGATGCTTTTACTTTTCTGATTTAAAAAAACCCAAATTCTCTTCCTCTGCCTTGAATATATGTTTGATGGCTTAACCTTCAGCAGCCATCTTGGGACCACAGGGGAAAGACCAAGAGATGTTGGTCCTAACATCACTGAGAAGTGAAAACCACTGCGAAAGAACGCTCACCACCCCTAGAATGTCCTGTCAGAAAAAATAAACTTCCACTTGCTTATGTCTCTGTAGTCAGGTTTTACGTTTCTTGAAGATCAAACCCAAATTAATACTAACGCAGTCATTTTCAAATAATTTTTATGTCTAGCATATACCAGACCCTCAGAAATTATGAGTGAATATATATAAGATTCTGGAAAAACTAAGTGCCCCTGAGGTATTAAGTGACACAAGAAAAATCCCAACAAAGAAGGAAAGGTGATTTCTAAATGATTTAGTAGTACTGTATTCAAAAGATACCATTAATATTTAAACCAGGTTTCATTTGATGCCTGGGATGACAATAACATAACCTTAAAGGGCTTGGTTTAATTTCAGACATCTAGTTTTCCTTTCTTATTGATATAATTTTTTCACATCATCCTGACAGGATATCTAAGATGCACTCATTTTACTCTGCAATTTCTAAACAGACTAGATTTAGAAATGAATTAAAACACAGCCAGGGCCGGGCGCGGTGGCTCACGCCTGTAATCCTAGCTCTCTGGGAGGCCGAGGCGGGTGGATTGTTTGAGCTCAGGAGTTCGAAACCAGCCTGAGCAAGAGCGAGACCCCGTCTCTACCAAAAATAGAAAGAAATTAATTGGACAGCTAAAAATATATAGAAAAAAAAAAACCTAGCTGGGCATGGTGGCGCATGCCTGTAGTCCCAGCTACTCGGGAGGCTGAGGCAGGAGGATCGCTTGAGCCCAGGAGTTTGAGGTTGCTGTGAGCTAGGCTGACGCCATGGCACTCTAGCCCGGACAACACAGTGAGACTTTGTCTCAAAAAAAAAAAAAAAAAAAAAAAAAACACAGCCATACCTAGGCATTCACTTGCGAAGCACAGGAAAGCAGATGAGGTCACAAAGACAGATATAAATGTACTCAGAATCATCCATAAGATGTTTTATACTTAAAAGCACTGAGAAAAGAAAAATAATAATAGTGTTCACCTAAAACTACAGATCCACTTTCCAGGTGGGTTGGGGGGCAGGGGTGAATCTGATGGGGTTTGGTAGCATACTATTATAAATACTCTCAAATAAAAAGGTTCTACGTAAGTTCGAGGGATAAAGCTGGTAAAAACCACCTGTGCCTACATTATAACCAGTAATTTCTGTTGTTAAATATTTATGTTTAAAAATGCCCACCACAGCATTAACAACAGTGACAATTAATAGCAATTTGAATGTCCAACAATCAGCCAATGGCTAAATAAGTAACATTATAAAAATATTACAGTCATTTAAAATTTCTGAATTATTTTAATGACATGAATATATATAAAATATTTATAGAATATAATTTCAATCATATAAATAATAACATACTGGAAGAAAGGAAACTCATAAAAACTGAAATATTCTGAGATGTTAAAAGAGGCTGTTTTCTGTGTGTATATCATGAACACACACACATTTCCCAGCTCCATTAGCCGAGAGAGCCTAGAAACAACAATACAAAGTAACAATGAGCACCCCCAGTACCCAGATCTTGGTTTCTAAATTCCATTATCCATGAAAAAGAACCAGTGGTCCTTCAAGAAAGACTGATTCTAGGGCTGGAACAGAAAAGGTATAAAGATGAGCCTCGAACACCTTGTTGTGTTAGCAAGGAAGTACTCAAAGAATGACTGGGGACAACTCAAAAGGGCACATACTCATTTAAAGGCACCTTCAATAATGGGGACAATTTTGACATCAAAGTAAATATAACTCATTGAATAAAACAGCAAAGCATGAGTCTATATCGATATAAATGAATAAAAGATGATAAATGAGGGAGAAGGGAAAGCTCTTCATTAAACAGAATGCCAATTAATAAGTATAAATTATTCTTAAAAAATAGTTATCTCTGAATTGTAATATAATGAACATATATCTTTTTCTGTAAATATTTCTATCTTGTTCAGCTTTATAAAATAAACACACATTTCTTTGGTAAAAATGTTCATAATCCTCAACAAACACAACATGCACACATCTCTAAAGCCACTTTAAAAAGAAAAGCACATGCACAAAACCCCCAAACACATACAGCAAGCACATGTGCCGTCCTGATCCTCCATCATGGAGAGGACGCTCGGATGTCCTTGGCAGGTGGGCTAAAGTTAAAAACAAAACTAAACAGCAAAAGCAAACCATGAGGCAGCACTGAGATTTACAGAATTTTCTGATTTGGTTTTATAGTAACTATGGGAGTGAAGAGATGTGACCCTTGCTATGATGCCACTGACAAATGGTTATCTGATAAGAAGAAATGGAGAGGGTGACAGGCTATAAAACAGGTCAATATCAGGCTGTCACAAAGCCATTTGAGACATATAATTAATCTATTACTCACCTGGCATCATCATTCATTGCAGTATGGTCAATAGGTGCCATGAAGCTCAGTAGCTTGCTAAGAACATGAAACCTAAATAAAGCAGGAAGTAAACAGGCAGCAGCATTAGTAACTATTAACCCATAAGAAGAAACACATTCTGTATGTTAACAGACCCCAGAACTGATCACAGGAACATCTGGTTTCAGAGGGCAATAGGGAAAAACACAGACACTTAATCATTCACAACCACAGTCATCCCTTGGTATCTGTGGCAGATTGGTTCCAGGACTCCCCACAGATGTCAAAATCCATGCATGGGCCGGGCACAGTGGCTCACGCCTGTAATCCTAGCACTCTGGGAGGCGGAGGCAGGAGGATTGTTTGAGCTCAGGAGTTCGAGATCAGCCTGAGCAA
>NW_012148519.1:1988840-2028100 GCF_000956105.1 Propithecus coquereli
TAACATAACTGTACATATTTATGGGATATCCATCACCTCAAACATTTATCATTTCTTTGTGTTAAGAACTTTCCAGATCTTCTCTACTAGCTATTTTGAAATATATAATAAATTATTGATAACTACAGTCATCTCACTGTGCTAATGAACACTAAAACTTATTCCTTCTATCCCATTTGTACCCATTAACCAACCTCTCTTTGTCCCTCCCCCCACCCTCTACCTTTCCTAGATTCTGGTAACTGCCAAAAAGTTAATATTCATATTAAGAATCCAAATACAGAAATGTATACCAAACCAAAAAGTCCCCTGTAGTCCCACCCCCTAATAATAATCACTATTAATTAAAACTGTTAAGTTTGGTTGTAGCATTTTCCAAATACAAACTTAATATATTTTTAATATAAAAACGGGATAATATACTTAATATTCTGCATTATGCTTTTTTCCATTGGACCATATATCATATTCTATACTTTTTCATAGTTTCAGAGTATTCCATTGTGTCAGTGTGTTATAATTTATTTACTCTCCTATTGGTGAGCATTCAAATAGCCTCCCCTCTTTAAAAAACATATTAAACAATGCCAAAGTCAAGATTCCTACACCTAAATTATTGAATGTTTATTCACATATTTCTATGGGACAAATTTTGGGATATGAAATTGCTGAATTGAAAGGTATACATATGTAAAATTGAAAGCCTAAGCCAAAACGCTCTCCCAAAGGTTGTGTCAATGTATGAGAGCATAAATAGTCACGTGACCTTTTTAATTTAAATATAAAGCATAAGCACTGTTAAATAAATTTCAATGTTTTTTAGGTTTCACCAAACTTTCACTGAACATCTGAAAATATGAACACTATTCTTGGCTGTGTACCAAGATAGGTTTAATTCGCTTTCTAGACAAAAACTATGAACTCTACCCTACAGTTGTGTTGTCCAATACAGTAGCCACATGAGGCTACTGAGCATTTGAAATGTGGCTAGTCTGAATTGAGGTGTGCTAGAATTATAAGATACATACCAGATTTTGAAGGCTTGGAATAAGAATGTAATATATGTCATTAATAATTTTTAAAATAATAAATTATTGACATAAAAATTTTGATATATTAGGTTGGTTAAATGAAATATATTATTAAGTTCACCTGTTTCTTTTTACTTTTTTAATGTGGCTACTAGAACATTTAAAATTACACACATGATACATATTTTTATTGGATGGCACTGCTCTCTAGAATACTTTTACACTTTAATACAATATATTCAGTAACTATTAACTACATGGTGAAAGACAGGCTTTAAGAAGTAATCAGACTAAAGACGATTTAGTAATATGTACTTAATGCAATGCATTCTATCTACTCTCCATGCCACTGAAAAGAGGTGCATGTTTTAGTATTAAAATGTCTTTTACCACTCATACTAAGAAAAGATAAACGTAATTTTGTTGTGGAAGAACAGATCCACACAGTAAGACATCTCATTATTAAAAGATCTGAGAGTTCAATCCATTTACATTATGATTTCTGATTAAATCATAATTATAAACTCACAGATAATGCTGAGTGAAATACTGATAATCACTAATTATAATTACCGTATTCCCAAAAACCAAAATATTTATTTTTTAAATAAATACTTTCTTTTTTCTTTTTTTTTTTTTAAAAGATACCAAACCAGATCCAGGATATAAATTACTTTCTAGCACCTAATTAGCAAGTTGCCATGCCCAGCCTGACTAGGCTATCATTTAAACTAATGACCTGTTATTATTTAAACTATTTCTACAAAGTAACGTTAATCTCTGCTGTAACATTTCTGGAAATCTTATTTTTATAGCCCTATCACAAACAAAGAGCAAAAATTGCTCAATGGTGGGACATAGTATCAGTGATGACAGCTGTTACACCCTACTTGTTCTTCTTGAAGTCTAATTTAAGAAAGTTATTATATTTACAATGTTCTCATCCAGCCTGGGCCACTTAGCTTAATCCTTTAGGGCAGGATGCTAATGTAGCAAAGATGTCATTTTGGTGCCTGCATAGGACAGTTAGTCCTGCCAGTGAACAATTCAACCACCAGAAGTTAGACGCATAGGCTCTGGAATCAGACCAGTTAGTTCAAATCCCAGTTTGCTACTCACTAGCTCTGTAACACTGGGTATGTCACTTACCTTCTCTAAGTACTTTACATGAATTAGCTCATTTAATCTGCATAACAACCCTATGAGATGTGACTTCTATTATTATACTCCTTTCACAGATGAGGAAACAGAAGCACAGAGATGTAAAGTAAACTGCCCAAGGTCTCAAGGCCAGTAAACGAAAGAAGCAGATTTGAGACCCAGGCAGTTTGGCTCCACAGCCTGTGCTCTTTCCGCCTCTGCATGTAAACTGCTTAGCATTGCCTGATGTGAAAGTTCTATAAATGTTAGTTGTCATCACTATTGCTGATTACTTTCTGATTCTCACATTTATGGTCACAAGGAGAGCCAGGTGAGTACAGATGACAAAGCCAAAAACAATTCAACACACATGACCTTATTTCTGACTTTCCTTTTTACTCTGCAATAATTTTAGACTTCTAAGACCTCATATTGCACCTAGTTGTGCTGTCTCCTTAGTCTTCTCCAACCTGTGACAGTTCCTCAGTCTTTCTCGTTTTTCTGTTACCATGATACTTGACAAGTACTGGTCAGTTATTCTGTACAGTGTCTCACAATTTGGATATCTATGATGTTTTATGAGATTGAGTTAGGCATTTTTGGCAAGAATACCACATAAATGATGTTGTGTACCTCAACTGAAGACAGAGGGATGTAGGTAGGTCTTACTACTGGTGCTATTAATCTTGAACACTTGGTTATGGTGGCATCTGCTGGATTTCTCCACTGTAAAGTTACTATGATTCCCTTTGTAACTGATAAATATCTCAGGATATTTGAGACCATGCAAATACACTGTTTCTCCTCAAACTTTTGCCTATTGATTTTAGCATCTATTGGTGGATCTTGCCTGCAAAAAAATTTTACTGTGGTATTTGCCTAGTGGTGATTTTCTATGTTTCTCATTCCCTCTGCATTTAATAACTGGAATCATGCATGACCTTTTGATGGCATATAATGGATTCCAAAAGGCTTTTATGAAACAAACCAATCAAGATAGTAAAAGTTTATGCAGAAATTCTACAGGCCTTTCAAGTACAGAAAGTCCTTTAGTTTGTGGTTTCTGGACTTCTATGGCAACCAACAGTGCCTCACATGGAGAAATGTGATCACAAATGAAATGACTCTGCCATCCTTGATGTCCCTGAGGGATCATGCACTCCTGACCCCTTATTAAACATTATCCTGTACTCACTGCTTTCCCTCACTCTCTCCTGTACTCCTCCCTCAATGACCGCTCTTCCTCAGCATTCTTTACGAGCTTGCTCTGTATCTCATGTATGTTGATATTCCTCAGGGTTCTATCTTGTCACTCTATTTTTTTTCTTTATTTTTTATTTTTTAAGAGACAAGGTCTCGCTCTGTCACCCAGGCAGAGTGGCTCAGAGTGTAGTGGCTCAATCATAGCACACTGCAACCCTGAACTCCTGGGCTCAAGGGATCCTCCCCCCATCTCAGCCTCCCAAAGTGCTGGGATTACAGGTGTGGAGCCACCATGCCCAGCCTTGTCACCATATTCTTGTCACACTGTACCCTTCTTGGAAAATAGCAATTAAATTGTTTACAAACTATCAACTAATAAATATCTACATCCTTAACTTGACAAAAAAAATCCTTGGCTTTCTCAAGGTTGTGTCAAATTCCAACATATTCAGAAACTGAATCCCTCAAAAAACAAAAATTGATTTCCTCCTTGCAGCCTCTCTCTTACACACATATCAATGAGTAATACCAAAATCTATGTAGTTCCCTCTGGAACTCTGGGAGTCAGTCTAACCTTCTCACTTTTCTTTACCTCTTCATGTTCAGCAACTCTCAAAAACTACTCATCTGCATAAACGTCTCTCAAATCCATCATCTCTTTTCCTTCTAGCCCTTGCTCTCATAAATTTCTAGTCCTTTTCTATAAAACCCCTAGAATTATCCTTCTAAAATATGAATGCGATGACAACATTCCTCTGACTAAAATCTTCCAATAACTCACTACAATCTATAGCATAAAGTCCAAAATTCTTGGCATGGACATGATCCAGCACTCACCTACGCATGCAGCCTCATCTCCTACCATTCCCCCGTATTCGCTTTAAGTCTCTGCTAAAAAAAATTAATTGCAATTCCCAAAGTGGGCTCCACACTCTCTCAAGTCTGCAAACCTTTTTGCAAAAATTATTCTTTTTGCCTTTCACTCGACTAACGCTTACTAGTCTCTCAAGGTTCAGCGTGGATGTCCCATCTTACAGAAAGTCTTCCTGAGCAGTCTGCATTCCCTTGGGGAGGCCAGGATTATCTCTACTGTAGCATCTACCACACAGCAGTATCACTGTCTGCTAGTGTCTGCCATCCTCTCCAGACTAGTCTCTAATCAGGGGTTCAGTATCCACAGATTTAACAAACGGTGCATTACTCCATGATCTGTGAGCTGCAAACAAAACAAACAAAAACCAAAAAACCAAACTGCAAACCGTGGATCAAAAATATTCAGGAAAAAAAAACCAGATGGGTGTGTCTGTACTGAACATTTACAGACTTTTCTTATTATTCCCTAAACAATACAGTGTAACAACCATTTACATAGTATCAGGCATTATAAGTAATCCAGAAATGATTTAAAGTATATGGGAGGATGCACACAGGTTATACGCAAATACTTGCCATTTTATACCAGGGACTTCAGCGCTCATGGATTTGGGTGTCTAGTGGAGTAGATGTCCTGGAACCAATCCCCCACAGATACTGAGGGCAGACTGGATCTTACCTAGCAGCAATTAGCATCATCTTAGAAGGTGAAGGACACTAAAACCATTTTTTTTTTTTTTAAGAGACAGGGTCTCTCTCTGTCACCCATTCTGGAGTGCAGTGACATGATCATAGCTCACTGTGGCCTTGAATTCCTGGGCTCCAGTGATCCTCCTGCTTAAGCCTCTGAAGTCACTGGGACTACAGGCACATGACACCACATCCAGCTCACTTCTTATATTTTAATGTTTAGCCCTGTTTAAATACAATGTCTCTTGTTTGTTTGTTGCAAGATAAGATTTTTATTATTTTATTTATTTTATTTTATTTTTGAAATAGAGTCTCATTCTGTCACCCAGGCTAGATTGTAGTGGCACGATCATAGCTCACTATAACCTCAAACTCCTGGGCTCAAGCAATCCTCCTGCCTTAGCTTCCCAAGTAGCTGGGACTATAGGTATGCACCACCACACCTGGCTAATTTTTTATTTTTTATAGAGACAGGGTCTCCCTATGTTGCCCAGACTGATCTCACATTCCTGGCCTCAAGCGATCTTCCCACCTCAGCCTCCCGAAGTGCTGGGATTATAGGTGTGCTGGCCCAGAATAAGATTTTAAATGCCTCTGGACATATTGGGATGTGGGGATCTCAACCACTATCAAAATGCTACAAGACAAAGGTATATAGTTACATTGGCACATACCTCTAATGAACAGCATAATGAGGATAGTTTAATACATTAATATAACAAAAGCAGTTGCTATTAAAACAAAATTCTGTTTTTTTTCTTTCGACCTGATAAATTTCTCTCATTTGGGAAACAAGAGACTCACACTCTCTTCAGTTATCTGCCACACTAGAAAAGTGCTTACTCCTCCAACAATCATCCAGATTTCTTAATCTGTTATGTTCACAGTTATAGCTTCTCATTACCTGATGAGCACTTTAACTTTCCTATCATAATCACCCAAAAACATTTTCTGGTTGACTGTCAACAAGGTGACATAGTAGATAACAAGGTTGGAATTGTTTTAAAGGATAAAGCATCATAATTTTGACCTTAAAGAGTATAGCTATCTGCCCCAATACTTTAAAAATTCATACAAATGCAATATAGAAAAGGTATTTTTTCCCCTCAATTATTCTGAAGAATACATATTTGCAATACCAATGATGATAGAGAAACACAGGAGTAACCAAAGAAACTAATATTTCCAATGCTTACTATATACCAGACATTTACGCATTACCTCATTTAATTCCCACACCAAATTTATAAAGCAGGGATTATTATCTCCACTTACTAATGAGAAAAGTGAGGCTGAGAGAATAAAGAAAAGCCAAAGTCATAAGAGCCAGACAGAGCTAGGTTTGAACCCAAGTCTCCTGATTTGAATTCCTGAGTCCTGTCTCTAGAGAACACTTATGACCTCATAAAACTATCATTTTAGAAGCACAGTACTGGAGACAAATCTGATCCCAAAATTTAAACCATTCAGCCTAGTCACCTATAAAGTACTATTTGTAACATTCTTCTTTAAATCCCTGGAGGAGGAATGGAGGGAAACAGGTACAGAAGAGGCATATAAGTGAGCAAGGAAATGAACACGAGGCAGGAGACTGACCCAGTCCTGGAATACTGATAGCAATAATAATGGCAGCAATAATGACAACAAATACTTACAAAGTCCTTACTATGGAACCGTACTATTCTAAGAGCTGCACACACACTACTCAGTTAATTCTCACAGCAATCCTACAAGGCTGGTACTATTATCACTCCCATTTTACAGATGAAGAAACTAGCACAGAGTGTTTAAGGGTTTTGCCCAAAGTAACTACTTATCAGTGTCAAAGCTGGCATTCAAACTCAGTCTGCCTGCCTCTTAAGGCCACACTCTAACCATTACACTAAAAATGAACCTGGAAAAGTACAAAGATTTGGAAATTTCAACATAGGGAAAAAGATAAACAAATTACTACAATTTAACCTGAGATTTAAGAAAAGTGACTTTAAATCAAAAGATGATGAAAAGCTATTTTGCACTTCTGCAAAATTAAAGAAAAATAAGCACTTCTTGATGAGTTTTATTAAATACTAAAACAAGTTAATTAAAGTAATTGTGAAATCTGCTTCTCTGAAGATCTTTAAAAATCAGACAGGCTCACATTTGTCTAAAGAGAATTTAATGACAGGCAGGCTCTAATAAGGATGTGGGATTAGCTATCAGCCTAAAACTGTCCTAACACAGGAGTTTAAGATTCTCTTTGTATGCACCTAAGTTATAAGTACTTTCTTTGACACTGAGACTTTGTGTAATGATAATTGTGTTTCATACACACACACACATAGTTCCCAAGTCTAAAAGTAGAGCAATATTGATTCCTACTCTTGCTACTTTTGTCTGTAACCTTGTAAGACCACTTAAAGAGCTCAGAGGATGGAAGGTTTTCCCAAAGTCAGATATTTCTCTATTTTCTCATAAAAACTATATTTCTCATCTCATTTAAGCACCCCATTAAATTCTCTGAAGTCCTTCATTTCTGTCTTTTAAGCATACTGTGTACGTGTATGTCATCATGAAAATGGACCAATATAACCCTATTCTAAATAAGACAGAATAAAATTTTTCTATTATTCTATAGAAATCATTTTCTAAAACTAAAATAATTTCAACTATCTTACTTTTGTTTTCTTATTATTTCTCTTTCGGGAAAGCACAGATATTTCACCCATGCATTCACAACAGGAAAGCAAAAAGTCAATGCAACTGTATTTCCATTTTAGAGTAGAAAAAACTTAACTCCTCAAATATTATTTATTTTTCTAATCCTTAAAAACAGAGTCATCAGAAGAAAAAGAAAAATGACATAACAGCTAAAATGCAAAAGCAGAGATACAAAATATCATGTTAAAATTTTTTCCAAAAAGTAACTCACCGAAGTTTCCTTCCTTTGCTGGCTTTCCTATCTACTTTCTTGTGGATTTTGCTTCGTAACTTCTGGATTGCAAGCCACTGCCTGGGAAATTCACAAGCAATGTTATGCATCATCACTAACAGAAACAGTTATACATATTGACAAATTGGAATTTTTCTCACTAACAACCCTGCAGAAAGAAACTATCAACCTACATCAAGTTTCTCAAGCTAGTTTGGGGCCTAAGTGACTAATCAATTAAAGAGGATTTGTGCAATGGTAAAAAACAAATGGCAGCTGGGAAATTCTACAGCAAATTTGGTTAACAATGCTTCTTAGTATTTGGAGTTACTGTGACAAGCACTAAATCTACCAGTCTGCAGGAAAACACATCAAATTGAGTATAGCTGCTTGGGTTTTCTTTTAATGTTTTAGCTATGCAGCATGTTCTATTTACTAATGTTGCAACTGCCGGATGGTTTCAATACATGAATTCTTTACATCCAACTTTCTCTTTGGTAATATCCAAGTGTCTTTTCTTCTTGTGCATTCCAATTTTTGCTAATTTTTAATAATTATTCACTACTGATACTAGTTTTATAGTCATTTTATTTAATTTTCATTTCATCTATAAATACTTCAGTATGTGTTGCTGAAAGATAAGGACACTCCCTTCAATATAATCTCAATACCATTATCACACCTTAAAAAAAGAGTCAACAATAAATTCTTTACTATCAAATATTTAATCAGTCTTCAAATTTCCCCAAATGTCTCAATTTTACAGTTGGTTTGTTTGGATCAGGATCCAAACAAGATTCACATAATCTGCAATCATTTTAGATAAGAAGGAATTAATTTTTCAATATGGGATACTTGGCTAAGAAAATCTTCACAAATTGCTCATATGAACAAATGTGAAAAACAGAAAGAGAAGGAGAAACAGCAGCAGCAGCAGCAGCAGCTAGTCATCTTACCTGATTTATACAACGAAAACCCAACATCAGAAAAAAAAAATCTAGGGAAATCCAATTACTGTAATCTTAATATAATCTTAATTACCATAATCTATTTTATTGTAAAGTCAGATAAATGTACAATATAATCACCACTTAAATGCAATTTGCTCTATCACATTAAATTTATAGCGAACAGCTCTCTATAACATTCCAGAGATAAACGAAATATCAACAACATCCTACCCTAAAATTCAAATAATATTTTATTCAAATAAAATTATTTCATCAACACAAATTTTTCATTGCTTGCTCAAAATGCTGCTCTGCCCAGAATCCCATTCTGGCACTTGCAGCTTTTGTTTCCTTTCATGCTTTTGCAAATTATGGCTCATGGCTATTTAAATGTACACTATTCATTAGGTAGCACTCTAAATGCCCTTTTTATTTTCCCACTACAGGATGAAGCATACACACAAGAGCCTTCCTTCACTACTTTACATTCTACCCTGACATCTGGGTAATGCTGCCACGTTCCATTTCTAATTGTGCTGAAGCTTTTACGGACGGGGTGGAGGTCTAAATTAGGGCAGACTCTAACAAAGCAGATTCTACTACGAGCAAGGAACCTGTTGGGCGCAGAGCCATGTTCTGACAGCTGAAAGCACACATTTGGGTGGCTGCTTTTCATGCACTGGTCAACAGACTGATATGGATACAATCATAACCCAAACCAGAGAGCAAAGAGCGTAAGAAGGACTCTGAAAAACAAACCCTAAAACAAACAAATGAGCGTTTTATAATCTCTTTTCAAATTGCACTTAAGGGAATGGAGGGCAAACAATTAGTCACTTTGTCTTTCTAGCTCTTATTATCTTGCTTAAGTTTGATAATTATAGGGCCAATCACACTTTGGAGGTAGCATTAAGGGGATTGGAGGGGAGAAACTATTATAAATGCTGCTTGAATGAATAGAAAGCCATATCTAAATTACCTTCCCATGGCCACCTGATCGTTGGGATCCAAGGAACTCGTCTTCCGTTCTATGAGTTCTCGAAGGAGCTAGAGGAAGAAGGAAAGCAACTGATTTATTTATCATCTCCTAATACCAACCGACTTTCAAAGGGCACAGAAAGAATTCTGAATGGCATAGTGACAGCTCTGAAACTACAATCAATAAGGGACAGCCCAGTGGCAAGAGCATAACTGAATTTCCATTAACCCTTTCATATTTACATATATCTTTAAAAAGGTGGCTATAGTAATAGCTGAGAACAGAAGTCCATTTAGAAGACTTATTTTACTGCAGTTCATTTCAAATGGATCAATGAGTGTCCAACATTCCCTCCATTGTTTTTATGATTAGTTTTGTCCATCCCATCAATATCAATGGAGAATCTTTAAAAGGTCAGGTGGGAAGGGCTTGTGGCAAAAAGGGAAATGCATCAGCTTCTCACCAATAGGATATGGTTAACTTCTGAACTATAACCTCCAGCAGTTGGGAAGGTCTTCCTCAGGCAAAAGGCTTTATTGTATGTAATTAAAAGTGTGGACTCCATCCTCTTGCTTTCCACAGCTGCTACTCTACCAGGCTTGCTATGAAGTGATTTAACCACACATGACACCAACATATTCATAGCCATAAAAATTTTAAGAGGGAACCTAAAGAAAGTCATTTGTGTATACTACAAATACAACACAGAGGAACAGTCTCTCATCCTATACAATTAACTGCACAGAAATTACTCTAAACGACTCTCCTACTCTCTTAATCCTTACTCTAGTGCATCCAATTGAAGTCTAAATCTATACCTTCCACACAGACTTAAGAATTTGCACTGTGACTTAAAGTTCTAGGTGAAGAGAAGCAATGGATTTAAAAGTTAAACATTAAAGGAGGAGAATATGAAATAACAATGGTAAAACTACAAGTGCTACATGCAGAGAAATAGCAACAGAGATTAAAATTCCAAATATCTTCTGAGACAAATCTAAGGGAAGAGGCTAGAAAAGTTTCTGCTAATCATCTGTCAATAATACAGGTTTGACTTTGAAACCTGCTTCTTCACGAAAATTAGCAATTATTTTGTAGGTGAGGCATGGTAGCAATACAGACATTTCATCAAGTCAAATAGCTGAAGCCTGTGGGAGGATGAAGAAGGAGGAGTAATTCCTCTGAAAGTTCACTTTCTAATTTTCATTTGTTTATATAAGTAGGCACTGGAAGAAGTAAAACAAATTTATAAAAATATTCACTTCCAAAAGATGAATCTTTATTGCAAAAGGGCAAAGGATATCTCAATCGCAATTAAAAAACCTCCTGTGATTTTTTTCATTTGCTTATTTTGGACATTATTACCACAGCAATTATGTTTAAAAATGCAGGGACCAGAAGCCACTGGTTTATTATCACTAGAAAACAGCAAGCTATTTCTCTACCCTGTTTATCTGATTGATTCCCAACATCTTTCTGGCAGCCAATCTATCAGTTTATCTCTCCTACTTTATCACAGTCACTTCTGGCAGCTAAATACAAGATCCAAATCCAGTGTTACACAGACATACGACATAGTAAACCTGTGTACCACTGCTACTGTGTAAACAGCTGCCCTTAAGGCTAAGCAAAAATGGGCTTCTGCTTCCTAGTCAATATTCTGTCAAAAGCAAGGCTGGGGGGATGGGGGAGGGAGGAGAGGTTAATAATAATGAAGAAAAAGCAGAGAAAGAGAAAAATGAAAAGGAAGGAAAATAATGGAATGACAGCATTTCATTGCCCTTACCTTGTTCCAGCCACACAGGAGATTACAACCACCATTCCTGGTTTTCCTAATCGTCTCAGATCCCTGGGGACTGGGGCAGTCATGGCAACTGGGGAGCAAGTGCTCACGGAAGGTTGCCCCAGCACAACAGGGGCGACCCTCTGGAAGAGAGCCCCAGATGCCCTTGCCGAAAGCTGGCAATTGGAGCTGCACAACTGCACTGGATCTATTAAACTTGCAGTGGTCTCTGCAATTCAAACACCAAGTTGGTGCAGCATTTACTTTCAAGCACTCTGTGTTACTATACATATTCTGGGCTGCACTTTCACTACCCAAGTGTTTTGCATGGCTATTCTTGTCTTTCATGATTAGGAAGAGTGTTTTATTGGTCTATCCGGCTACATTTAGTTTATTTTAGACCAGTATTTCAGAAAATTCTGTTGTGCCCAAGGTAAGAATAACAAAGCAACAACAACAACAAAAATATCATTAAACTATCCCATGGCTATCACTATCACTATGTTTAAATTTAATTAGGAAAATTGCTTTCAAAAAAGTTGCTGAAAAATGAAGCTTTGGTGATATTGGTTCAGAAATTTAATTCTGCTTCTGAATTCAATTTTTATAGCTTTAACTTTATGAACAAACTTTTCCACTAAAATTCAAGTTTCTGTTACAGTTATTGGAGCTTTTTATTTCAACAACGATGATACGATATTTGTAGTAATTTTCTCTGTGACTCAGAAAACAGAGAAATGTGTAAAACATTTTTGTCCTAGTCTGTTATAATCCCTCCAGATAATCAATTCAGAAAGGCTCGATTGTATCTCTCATTCTAGGGGAAAATCATAGATGTAGCTAGGTTTTCAGGTCAGCCTACAGAAACTACTTAACTCCTAATAACATACATGAGCAACAGCACTGATAGGACTATTCAGCACCTAATCAACATTTATAATACTTTGACTAGGAAAAGGCATGCCAGAATCAGTTAAAAATGTCAGACTGAACACATTAGTTTCTCTCTTCTCCCTTCTCAATCCCTCTAAAAGACAGTAGAGGAATAAATGTATTGACCCGCAAGAAAAAAGAGAAAGGGAGAGCTAATGAAAGCATATTTTCATCAACTCTTCCAAGGCAGTAAGGAGACGGAGGGGTAGAAGGTAGTTACGAGCCATGTGCCCAGCGGGAATACAGGTGAGGGTGGAGCAGATCAGGCCCACAAAATCCTCATGAGGATCAGCTCTCTCCGAGTGGCAGTGACCATGAAAGGTGGGAGAAGGAGGAGAGGGAAGAACCATGTGGGCCTTCTCCATTATCCCCATTATCCCACACAGCCAAGTGACTGACCACCTTCGCCACCTCCACCGCCTCCTTTCACAGGAAGAAAGAAACCATATTCTTTGGAAAAACTGAACCACAGAAGCTCCAGAGTGGAAGACATCAGGCACAGAGGCTGGAATGAGGTACAAGGGGAAAGCTCTACGCTGATCTCTGAAACCTTCTGAACTCTCCCCCTACCTTACTTATGGAATGTTAACACCCAGTTGTATAATTTTCTTGGGAGGAAAGCAGAGGAGTCTTTTCTAGAAAAAATGAATGGCTCTTCCCCCCTAAAAGTAAGATTTCCAAGTTGCTATGGTCTGAATGTGTCCCCAGAATCCATGTGTTGAAAACTTAATCCGCAATACGACAGTACTGGGAGGTACAGCCTTTGGGAGGTGACTGAGTCATGCAGGCTCCACCTTCATGCATGGGATTAGGTATCCTTCTAAAAGGGCTTCACAGAGGCAGTTTGTTCCTTTTGCTCTTCCACTTTCAGCCATGTGAGGATACAGTGTTCCTCCCCACAAGAGAATTTAATATCAAGGTGCCACTGGAAGTGGAGAGCAGCCCTCACCAGACAACCGAACCTGCCAGCACCTTGTTCTTGGACTTCCCTGCCTCCAGAACTGTGAAAAAATAAATTTCTGTTCTTTATAAATTACTCAGTGTGTGGTATTTTCTTAAAGCAGCACAAACAATTAGATATACAGAAAATAAAACAAACGAATACAAATTCTGACATTTGAGGGTACTCTAACCAAGAGGTTAGTTCAAGCATCATTATATTTAAAGAAGCCAAAAAGCTCTACCTGTGTTTCAGAGATTCCAAATAAACTTTAGTGCCTTGCTCTTAATACGAACAGTTAAAAACCACCAACAGCTAAAGAAAACCTCAGGCATAGACCAAACAAACAGAAAACAGAGACCCAAGGAAGCAATGCAGAGAAAAAAAGAAACACTTAAAAAAGAAAGGAATTAAAAACTTAAAAGGAATATTCCCAGAGAAGTGAGAGAAGATACATGTTGATAAGAACAAGATGCTGTGAGAAAAGACTAAGACTAAAACTTAAACTTGAAACAGAATTTTTAAAAAAATTCAACAGAAGAACTAGAAGATAAATGTATGAAAATCTCTCATATACAAAACAAAAAGGAAGGCCGGGCACAGTGGCCCATGCCTGTAATCCTAGCACTCTGGGAGGCCGAGCCAGGAGGATTGCTTGAGGTCAGGAGTTCAAGACCAGCCTGAGCAAGAGAGAGACCCCGTCTCTACCAAAAATGGAAAAATTAGCCAGGCATGGTGGTGCATGCCGGTAGTCCCAGCTACTCTGGAGGCTGAGGCAGGAGGATCACTTGAGCCCAGGACGTTGAGGCTGCAGTGAGCTATGATGACACCACTGCACTCTACTACCCAGGGCGACAGAGTGAGACTCTGTCTCAAAAAAAAAAAAAAGGAAAAAGATAACATCCCCTTGCTTATTTGTGAGATAAAAAAATATAGGACAATATTAGAATAGAGGACAATCTAGGAAGTCAAACATCTGACTAACAAAGGCTGGAGAAAAAATTTTAAAGAAATAATAATGAAGATTTCCCCAAATCAAAGAACAGGACAAGCCTGCAAAGACCTAGTAAAATGGATTAAAAAAAGGGCCTTTCCCAAGAGACATCATCACAAAACATAGAACATCAGAAGTAAAGAGAAGATCCTAAACAGAGAAAAATTAGGTCACATATAAAGAGGGTGACCATATGTCCCAGTTTACTCGAGACAGTCCTGATTTACACTTGTCCTAATATTCTTTCAGGCTAGCACCTTAAGTGTCCCAGTTTTGATAATAAATTATATGGTAACCCTACATATTAAGGAATGGAAATCTAAATAGGATTAGATATCTCAATAGCATTAGCAGATATGAAAGGACAGCAAAGCAATGCCATCAAAATTCTGAGGAAAATAACTTCCAAACTCAAATTCCACACACAGCCAAATTATTAACCAAGTACAAATGAGAGTTATTAATACATAAAGATATATTCACACATGCAAGGACTCAACAATTTACTTTCTACACAGTCTTTCACAGGAAGATGTACTTCAGTAAATGAGTTCATGCAGCAAGAAAGAAAAAGACATAAGATTTTTGGAAAACAGAGTTCTGACTCAAGAAAGACGCAAAGGCACATCTCAGGATTATGGGCGGCATGTCCCAGAGAGCAACCATTCCAGAAAAGAAGAGTCCACAGAGCTCCTGGGAATGTGAGGTCTCCAGGGAACTGAGAGTATGAGGGAGGTGGAAAATGATAGGCTATTTTGTATATTCAAGGTATTTGGAGTTATCTGGAAAAACAGCAATAGATATGTAGAAAATTAGGCAAATCAAAACAGGCATTATTAGCCCTAGGAAAAAAACAATTTGTAAGAAAATGTAATCACAGTACATTTCTTGTTGCTGTAGTTTGGATGTTTGTCCCTAGAAACCTTATGTTGAAATTTGATCCCAATGTTGGAAGTGGGGTCTAATGGGAGGTATTTGGGTCAGAAGGTACATCCCTCATGAATAGATCAATGCTCTCCCCTGGGGTGGGGGGAGTGACGGAGTTCTCACTCTATTAGTTCCTATGAGTTGGTTATTAATAAAAAAGAGCCTAGCACATCCCCCTCTCTTGCCATGTGATCTCTGCACATCCTGGCTCCCCTTTGCCTCTCTGCAATGAGTAGAAGCAGCCTGAGGCTTTCACCAGACGCCCAATCTTTCAGCCAGCAGAACTGTGAGCCAAATAAACCCTCTTTCTTTAAAAACTACCCAGCCTCAGGCATTCCTTTATAGCAACACAAAACGGAGTAAGACACTTGTGAACAACATTTATTTGGTAACAATAATGTAAACATTGACTTAGAGCCATCCTAGTAAGTATGACACGTTATCTCATTGTGGTTTTGATTTGCATTTCTCTGATGGCTAATGTAGAGCATCTTCCTACGCTTACTGTTCACTTGTATATCTTCTATGGAGAAATGTCTATTCAGATCCTTTGCCCATTTTTAAATTAGGCTATTTATCTTTCTGTTATTGAGTTGTAAGAGTTCTTTATATAGGCCGGGCGCGGTGGCTCACGCCTGTAATCCTAGCTCTCTGGGAGGCCGAGGCAGGCGGATTGTTTGAGCTCAGGAGTTCAAAACCAGCCTGAGCAAGAGCAAGACCCCGTCTCTACTAAAATTAGAAAGAAATTAATTGGACAACTAAAAATATATAGAAAAAATTAGCCGGGCATGGTGGCGCATGCCTGTAGTCCCAGCTACTCGGGAGGCTGAGGCAGGAGGATTGCTTGAGCCCAGGAGTTTGAGGTTGCTGTGAGCGAGGCTGACGCCACGGCACTCTAGCCAGGGCAACACAGTGAGACTCTGTCTCAAAAAAAAAAAAAAAAAAAAAAGTTCTTTATATATGTAGTCCAGTTTTTTCTTTTGTCATTTGTGTTTCTGATGTTGTACCTAAGCAACCATTGACTAACCCAAGGTCATGAAGATTTATTCCTTTTCCCCATTGAACTGTCTTGGCACCCCTGTTGAAAAACCAAGTAATTTTTAAAGCATTTGGTTATGTGGCCACATACTCCTTGGCTTTCTGAACTCGTGACCCAGAGTTATTGATTCCTGTCCAGGCTTCCATGGTTCATAGGTACAGATGCTTGAGATAGAAAAAGCTTGGGACAACCCTTTATCTAACTTACTTGGCCTAGGTGAATTGGGATTCCTCAAACTTCCTCGCTGAGAGATACAAAAGTAGACTAACAAAGTTTGGGTTTACTCTTCCTTCTGCTTCTCCTCTCTCTCCCACAAGAATTGTTAGTGAAAATATACCTACTTCTGCTCTGTCTCCTGTTTTACCACATTTTTTTTGTTTTCAGCTTCCCAGTCTTTCAAATTATCTCTAGAAGGAGTCATTTGCAATTTTTTTATACCGTATTTGAAGTATACAAAAAACAAACTGCATATACTATAATTTCAAATAGTTGGCAAGGAATTACTCTACATGACTATAGTATAAAATTGGCATAAAATAACCTACTTTCTGTAGGTAACTATTTTTCTCCTCTCCACATTGCCCACTCACCCCTCAGCCAACGCTACCACCTAATATTTCTGTTTCCATTACTCTACAGAAACAGCCCATGCTAAGGTCTCAAGCGCTATGTCTAATGGGCATCTGTCACTACTCAACCTGTTAGACTTCTTAAAGCAGCAAGCAACACTGCACATTCTCATCTTCCTGAAATGATCCTTTCTCAGCAACTGTGAAGCATCTCTCTGGTTTTATTCCATATTCAGCCAGCCACTCTCAAGGCTTCAATGACCTAAGAGGCATCCCTGGAATTCCTCTGCCCTTGTACTAAACATCTAATCTATCTCCAAGTCTTATATTCACACATCTGTCCATTTTTCTCTATCTCCACTGCCTCTACCCTAGTTATAGGCTATTATCATCTTCCTTTATTCCATAAGTACTTGAGTACACTGGGAAAACAATGAAGAATAAAACGGACACAGTCTCACATAAGGTAGTATAATGATTTCCTCATATTTACTCTTTTCCCTCCTCATAGTCAGAGTAATATTTGCAAAACGCAAATGTGGGACATTTGTCAGGACACTGTCAGGCCCTTTCTAACCTAACCTAACCTCCTGCCTCTGCGCTTGTTTCACCGAGCATCACTCTGTACCTGAAATGCCCCGTGCTCACGCCCACCACTGGGCCCTGTTCTCCATAAGCACTGCCCAGACAGGCTTCCCTAACCACTAACCTGCTTACCTGCTACCTCCTTCTCTGCTCATTGGTTAAATCTTGGGTTAATCATCTCTTCCTCAGGGAAACCTTTCTTAACCACACATTCCACACAGACATACTATGTCTTTGTTATACTTACTTTACATTTTATTTAGGAATTAACCTGATTAAGGTCTAACTCCTCCACTAGCTGACTATATACTTCACCAAGAACAGAGACTCTATCTGAATATGCTCACCATTCTACCCCTGCATGGGCCCATTGAAGGAGCTCAATAAATACAGACACATAGAGGAAAAACTATTTCTGGAGGAAAATACCAAAATTTTGTTTGCTCTATCATTCATACCGCCACACCTTTTCATTGTTTTTAAACAAAAGGAATCAATATACAATAATTCAAGGTACCACTATCTACCTAGGCAATAGAGGAATCTACCTATTTTTGTCATTTTGGGGGTGGAGGGGAGAGATATGTTTTTGTCATTATCAATAATACCTCTTTCCCAAACAATATTCTTTTTCTCACACGACTTACATAGGCCAGATGGCCTAAATAACAAACATATAGGATGGCCTATTTAACAAACCTGGATGATTTAAGTGAAAATGACCTTTTAAAAAAACCATCCCAAGAGTACTTGAATTAAAAACAAAAATAAAAAACTATTTAATCCAGGGCCAGGCATGGTGGCTCATGCCTGTAATCCCAGTACTTTGGGAGGCCAAGGCAGGAGGACGGCTTGATGCCAAGAGTTCAAGATCAGACTGGGCAACAACATAGCGAGAACTGTCTCTACAAAAAAAAAAAAAAAGTAAAAAGATTAGTCCAGCATGGTGGCACGTGCCTATAGTAGAATAATAATACAGGGAAGAATGGAAGGAAATGAGGATGCATGAATTAAGTACAAGAAGCATCTTAACACTGAAGTTACAAATAATCCACCGTTACTAAAATAAGAGAACACATAGCTCGAGACTATCAATGAAAAAGTCAGCCTAACTCTGCCTCACTGCCCTTGGTCTTTAAGGATTTGATTAGCTTTTCCGCTTTTTGATTTCAGCGTTGCATCATGTCTCCACTCCAGAGCTAGAGCTAAGGCCTGTGATTTGGAAGGAATGATAAATTCATTCACTGAATAAAGTAGTTCTGTTTTCTCTGCCCAAGTCCTAAAATATTTCAAAGGCCATAATATTTCACTAAGCTTGGCCATTTGGGCTAAAATTTATTAGTCAACACAAAAAACTTTCTCATCAGACCCCATATATTCCATTAGGCATGATATATAGGGTCTCCCAATGTCTAATTATTAACTAGAAGTGTAAATAAATCACTATCAGTATTAGGCCCTGATGTGTGAAGACAGAGTAAGAATGAAGCAATTCGAATGCCAAAGAAATTCTTTTTACGAATCTGCTTTTCCTTTCTTTTTCCTACAAATAAAAAGAACTTTACAAGGACTAAGTAACTATATTAAGCCATTCCTTCTAAATCCACACCAAAAGTAACAATGTACAGAGGGTGCTATTGTTTAGATTTTCCAAGAGTCCCCATTTCAAATATCCTGCCCCTTGGTCACTAGATGGGTATTTTCGTGTGTACTTTTTTCTTTTTCTATTTATCATAAAGGTGGGGAGACGGGTTATATATCCTTTGGGACACCAGCTCAATTACTGACTATTTCTGGGCATTCTTTGGCAATGTTTCTTTTAATGGCACCACACAATATGCCATTTGTGTGTTAAAAGAATAAAGAGGAAGTCATTCTGAACTAGAGAAGATTCACAAGTAAGAGCCCACAAGGGTAGTACTAACTTGTAAACTGTAATTATGTCCCTTAAGGATCAAAAGCCCAGCTGAAACAAATCTCTCCTTATCTTTCTATCATTCTCCCTCCAGCATTCAGATGCCAGTAATTCTTCAACCCCACCACAATCAATAACCCATTGATCTTGCCACCTTTTCACCACCCCTCTTCCTTTCCTCACGTGCTCACTTCCCTCCTTACCCAGGTGGATGTGATTCCTGGTCCATCATGACAATCACTCCTGAAATATTAATACAATACATCCTTAATTCTCCTGCAGGCTGTCCCTTTGTCACACAGATCCACAATCTCTTGGGGATTCATCTATCTTGGAATTCAGGATTATTAGTATTTTAGAAAAGTAATACAGTGCATATACCACAAATGCCTCAGAGGAATCTGGGGCAGCACCCTAAAGTCAAACACAAAAAATATAAAAATATTCCCACTAAGTGAGATAATAAAGACTATAAATAGCTTCATAACCATTCAGATCAGGTATTTGCCACCACAATAGTTTAACAAACTTACCAAAAAAAATATAAAACTATGACTTTTCAGAACTTTTTAATTTCGGAATTGCAGACAAGGGATTATGTACCTATACTTCCTAGCAAAACCCCAAACCATGTTATTAACAAACTTCAGTATCTGCACCTATGTGGATTAATGTGGCCAACAAAAAAGACCCTACGAACTGGTCTCACCCCATTTAAAGGTGAGAGCACAGTGGTTCACCCTTGTAATCCAGGGAGGTCGAGGTGGGAGGATCACTTGAGGCTAAGAATTTGAGACCAGCTTGGGCAACACAGCAAGACCTTGTCTCTACGAAAATAAATAATTACCACTAACCTTATGTGAGTCTTTAGTGCTACCTAACGGTTCTACTATATTTTCCTAGTCCATTCACTCCCCTATTCTCTGAGGTAACTTTTCCATATCTTCTCTCAAACCTCTAGCTCCTCCTACATCTTCTCCCTCTCTGCTTAATTCATAAAAAATAAAATAAAGTAAAACAGAAACACTCAGATGAGAACATGCATGTTCTCACCCCTTATCTACTTGCAACTGTACTCATATGCTCTCCATTCCCTGCTACCACACCAACCCCCTCGACTTGTATATTCACCAGCAATTCTCACCTCTTTCCTACAACACCAATTTCCTCCTCCTCTACTGGATCATTTCCCTCAGCATACGAAACACATCTCTTATTTTAACATAAAATAAAACTCTTTCTCCAACCTTCCAGCAGCTGTCCCATTTCTCCATTCCCTTTACAGCAAACCTCCTCAAGAGCTGTCTATACTCATTGTCTCCAATTTGTCTCCTTTCATTCTCTCTTGAACCCACTCCACCACTCTACCAAAACAGTTCTTGTCAAAGTCACCAATGACGTCCATGTTGCTAAAACCAAGGTCAACCCTCTCAGTCCTCATCTTACTTGATCCATCTGCAGCATTTGACATGGTAGCTTTATTCAGATATAATCAACATAACATAAAATCCACCAGTTTAAATTGCACAATTCAATGGTTGTATATATTCACAGAACTGTGCAACCATCACATTTAATTTTAGAATATAGTCATCACCCCCAAAAGAAACCCATTAACCATTACCTGTCACTCTCCATTTTCCCCCAACACCCACAACCTTAAGCAACCACTAATTCACTTCTTGTCTCTATAGATGCGCCTATTCTAGACATTTCACATAAATAGAAATCATACAGTTATGGTCTTCTATAACTGGCTTCTTTCACTTAGCACCATTTCAGGGTTCATTATGTTGCAGTGTGTATTATTAGTACAATACGTAGTATTCCTTTTTATGGCCAAATAATATTCAATTATAGGGATACATCACATATCTTTTATCCATTTATCAACTGAAGGACATTTGGGGAGTTTTTTTGGTGGCTATTAAATATAATACTGTGACCATTTATGTACAAGTTTACTTTTTGTGTTTTTTTTTTTTTAATCAGCTGACTTTAAGATCCACATTTACAAGTTCTTGTGTGATATACGCTTTCATTTTTCTTGGGCACATACGTAGGAGTGAAACTGCCAGAGCATATGGTAACTCTATGTTGACCATTTTGAAGAACTGTGAGACTCTTCCACAGAGGCTGTACCACCTTATATTCCCACAGCAACGTATGAGGGATCCAAATTCTCCAAATCTTTGCCAACACTTGCTATCTACCATCTTTTTGGTTATAGCCATCCTAGTTAAGTGGTATTCACTGTGGTTTATTTTGCATTTCCCTCAAGATATTAAGCATCATTTCCTGGGCTTATTGGTCATTTATATATCTTCTTTGAGGAAGTATCTATTCACATCATTTGCTAATTTTTACTGGGTTGTCTTTCATTATTAAGTTGTAAGAGTTCTTTATATATTCTACATATCAGCCCATTATCAGATATGTGATTTACAAATGTTTTCTCCCATTTTGTTGGTTGTCTTTTCACTTTCTTGATGGTGCCATTTGCAGCACAAAACTTTTTAATCTCAATGAAGTCCAATTTATCTATTTCTTTTATCACTTGTACTTTCGGTGTCATATCTAAAAAACCATTTCCTAACCAAAGATTATGAAGATTTACTCCTATATTTTTTCTAAAAGTTTAATAGTTTTGGCTCTTATGTTTTGGTCTATGATCAATTATGAGTTATAATAACTTTTGTGTAGCTGTGAGGGAAGGCTCCCTCTTTATTCTTTTGCATGTGCATATCCAGTTGTCCCAACACCATTTGTTGAAAAGATTGTTCTTTCCAGCATGGAATTTTCTTGACACCCCTGTCAAAATTCAACTGACCATAAAAGTAAGAGTTAACTTCTGGACTCCCAATTGTATTCCACTAATCTCTATGCCTAGCCTTAGGCCAGTACCACACATCTTGATTACTGTAGCTTTGTAGTAAGTTTTGAAATTGGAAAGTGTGAGTCCTCCAACTTTGTTCCTTTTTTTCAAGATTGTTTTGGCTATTCTGGGTTCTTACATTTCCATACAAATTTTAGCATCAGCTTGTCAATGTCTGCAAAAAAGGCAACAGGGATTTTTGAAAGGGATTATGATGAATCTTTAGACCAATTTGGAGAATACTGTCATCTTAACAATATTAAGTCTTCTAATCCATGAACATGGGATAGCTTTCCATCGATTTAGGTCTTTAATTTCTTTCAGCAATGTTTATAATTTTCATTGTACAAGTTTTTTATCTCCTTGGTTAAATTTATTACTAGGTATTTTATGCATTTAGATCCTACTGTAAATGGAATTGTTTTCCTAATTTCCTTTTCAGATCACTCATTGCTGGTAAATAGAAACACAACTGATTTTTGTGTATTCATTTTGTATCCTGCAACTTTGCTGAATTTGTTTATTAGCTCTAGTTGTTTTTGGTGGTTTCTTTGGTACCCTCTATATATAGGATCATGACAAATGCAAATAAAAGACAGTTTTATTTCACTCTTTCCAAGTTACATGTCTTTTATTTTTTTCTTGCCTAATGCCCTGGCTAGAACCTCCAGTACAATGCTGAATAGAAATGGCAAGAGGGCCGGACACGGTGGCTCACGCCTGTAATCCTAGCACTCTGGGAGGCCAAGGCGGGTGGATTGTTTGAGCTCAGGGGTTCAAAACCAACCTGAGCAAGAGCGAGACCCCGTCTCTACTAAAAATAGAAAGAAATTAATCGGACAACTAAAAATATATAGAAAAAATTAGCCGAGCACGGTGGCACATGCCTGTAGTCCCAGCTACTCAGGAGGCTGAGGCAGAAGGATCCCTTGAGCCCAGGAGTCTGAAGTTGCTGTGAGCTAGGATGATGCCATGGCACTCTAGCCCGGGCAACACAGTGAGACTCTGTCTCAAAAAAAAAAAAGAAAGAAAGAAATGGCAAGAGCAGACATCCTCATCTTGTTCCTAATCTTAGGGGAAAGTATTTAGTCTTTGGCCATTGAGTATAATGTTACTTGTGGGTTTTCATAGATATTTTCTACCAGATAAGGAAGTTCCCTTCTATTCTTAGTTTGTTGAGTGTTTTTATCATGAAAATACATTAAATGCTTTTGCTGTATTTATTGAGATGATCATGTGATTTCTGCCCTTATTCTATTGATATGGTATATTATATTAATTGATTTTTGATGTTAAACTAACCTTGCATTCCTGGGCTAAATCCCACTTGGTCATGGTAAATAATCCTGTTTATGTGTTGCTGGATTGAGTTTGCTAGTATTTCATATCAACATGCATAAGAAATATTGGTCTGTAATTTTCTTTCTTTGTGATGTTTTAGTCTGGTTTTGTTTGGTATTAGGATGATACCAGATTCTCTCCTTCTTGAAACATTTCTTTTACATGTAACCTGGAAAATCATTCTTCTTTTATTCTATTTTACCTCACTGGTTGCTCCTTCTTAATCACCTGTGCTGGTTCCTTCCCATCTCCCCAGCTTATAAATGTTTGAATGTCCTAGGATGCAGGCTTAGAATCTCTTCTCTTTTTCTCTCTACCTTCATTCCCCAGGTAATACCATACAGTCTCATGGTATTACATACAATCTATATGTTGATGGCTCTCAATTTATACCTTCAGCCTAGACCTTTCCATTAACTCCAATATATATATATATATATATATATATATACACACACCTAATGTGGCAGATGTAGCACAAACTTAATAACTATTTTGAAATCAAAATTGTCATAACAAACAGGTCCATGGGGTAGGGAAGAGCAATATAATCAAAACTAAGTTCCTGATTTCTCCTCCAAACTATCTTCTCTCAGTTTTTTCCTATCTCAGTAAATAGCAACTTCCTCCTTCTAACTGTTCAGGCCAAAACGTTAAAATTCATGCTTGACTACTCTCTTTACACATGCCACATACAATCCACCAGCGAATCCTGTCAGCTCAACCTTCAACATAAACCTAGAATCTAACCACTTATCCCTCCGAAACCACCCTAGACCAAGCTACAACCAATCTCTTGCCTGGATCCCCACTAGAGTCTTTTAACTGGTATCCCTTTGCCACCTTGCCCCTTATTCTCTAGGGTCTATTTTCGATACAGCCATCAGAGTGATCCCCTCAAAATATTAATCCAATCATGTTACTCCTCTGTTCAAAACCCTCTAGTGGTTTCCCATCTCAGTCATAGCAAAGTGACAGAGTGGCCTACAAGGTCCCATAGGATCTGGCCTTCCATCACCTCTGACCTCCTCTCATATCACTCTCTTTCTGCCTACTACCCCCCAGGGACACTGGCTTCCTTGATGTACCTGGAACATGCCAGCCTCTGCTTTGCCTCACAGCCTTTGCACTTGCCATCCCCTTTGTCCCCAACACTCTCCCCCCAGATACCTACATGGCTCTGTTAGTCACTTCCTCAGCTCTCTGCTATCACCTTCTCTCCTGAACATCCTAAATAAAAACAATAAACATCACTTCTCTACCCTAGCATTTGCTTTCACCATACCCAGTTTTAAGATTCTCTACTACGCTTGTCACAACATATTTCCCTGTTTCATCCTACCTACCTAAGCTAGAATCGTTAGAGTAGGAGACTAGGAGACAGGGCTGAGACCTAATGCAGGGGCTTGAAGACTGGGTGCAGGTGTCAAAGTAAACAACCCTTAAACAAAACGGGCTGATAACCAAGGCAAGAACAGGCTTCAACTGGCTTCTCAGCTATCTCTGCTACCTTAAATGAACTTTGGCTAATTATAATATCATTTACATTGTGGTTTTAAAACTTCTCTGTCCTTAAAATCACCATGACAGTTCCAAGACAACCCTATAAAATATGAAAATGTGAGGGAACCCAATTCTAGGAATTATTACCCAAATTTTTAGCAAAAGCCAATAGCTTGGCCTTGAATATTCCTCCCTTCAATTAGGAAGACTACAAAAGATCTGAAACCACTACCTCTCAGGGCAGCTTCTCTTTTCAAGCCTGCCCGCTCTCCTCCCTGAAAGTGTACTTTCACTTTCAATAAAGCTTTCATTTGCGCGCCTTAAGTGGTGTGTCCTGAAATTCTTTTCCATGAGGAACACCAAGAACTCGGAAAAACCTTCACTTGGAGACTGGTAACAGAATGAATGCTCACAAGGGCAGGAACTGTGTTTCCTTTTAGCCTCTAACAGAGCCCCAAGAGAACTTTCTGTGATGATGGAAATGTTCTATATTTGCATTGCCCGATGCAGTACGTATTAACACACGTGGCTACTTAGCACTTGAAATATGACTAGTATGACTGAGGAGCTAAACTTTATTTTATTCTATTTAAATTCACCAAAATTTAAACTTAAATAGCTATTAGGTGGCTACTACACTGGACAGCACAGCCTAGAACAATAGTTAATAAATATACAGTAGGTAACTCAAATATTTGTTGAATGAATGAATGGAAGGAAAAAAGAAATCTGAAGGCTTTTCTGTAACTTTTTATTATAGAAATTTTCTAACATCCATAAAAGTAGACAATAGCAAAATGAACCCTCCTGTACCCATCACCAACCTGAAGGCTCTTCTAACCTGAAATAAGTTTCTGTGGATACCAGTACCTCAAGTTAGCTTCCAACAATGACTGCATTCTTGGAAAAGAGGGAATTTATATTATCCAGACTTTATATCAATACCATCACTAAAGGCCTTTTATAAGTTATAGAGAAATTACTTTAAGAATTAGATCAGGTATATGTTGAGGGATAAACCCATATGCTAATGAATGCTTGAGGTATACTTGTTACAAGATAACACTAAAGAACTACATGCATGTTATTATATCAAGAACCCAATTGCTCTCTTGACCAATTATTTTCTTCCCTTAAGTTTTAGTAAAGTCACACTCTTAATCTTGTGACTTCACAGAATTAGAGAGACCTTCACTTGTTAAATAACGCAAATTCCTCGGGCAGGAATTTTTGTCTTCTTAGCCGTTATAAACCTAGCATCTGACATGATAAATGTTAACTGAATAAAGTTTATAACTGCATAAAAGTGATACATGTGAATTGTCAGAGAGCAAATAGATATAGGCATTAGTTTTCCTATTCCCTAAACAGATATAGATTTGAAAAGGAAATTCTCAAACGGATTTTCAAACTTGACCAATCAAAAGGCAGTATAATATGCTAAAAAGAAAATCAAACTGGAAGCAAGAACACTTGAGTTTCAATGTGCTAACTCACTAAGTGGGGTGATCTTATATCAGTCATGTACTTCTTCTAGGCTCCAATTTCCTCACTTGTAAAAAGACAGTTTGGACTTGATGGTCCCAAAGATGTTACCCAACTTTAAAACAGTTATGTTCTATTCTAGATCCACAATGCACACACATTTTTGAAGATGCCTATTAACTTCCCCTTTCCTTGCTAAATCATTTTCCCTATAAATTACTTTAAAGAAATAATACATTAAATATGATCTAATACCAAGACATCATGCCTACTTTAGTGAAGAGGTAGTACTCCCCATTTCTTGAGGAGTGCAAAATTCTTCACTTGGAGCTACTAAAATACTGCTGGAATCCTATGTTGAACTTACACTCAGACAGCTGACACTGTGCTTATTAGTACAAAAAAAAAAAGGCAATTTTGGCCACATGTTTGCCTAATAAACTCTCAGGGTACCACTTGTGTCTGAAAGTTTCTTCAATGGTTCTAAGCCAATTCTTTTCTCTTTCCTAGATGGCCCCACAAAAGGTACTGTCTTGAGGCTTTGTGCTGAGGTTTCACCTTTGTCTAAATCAAGTAGTAGTACTAACGTCATGCTCCAGTGATATTTAAAGCAAGAAAGCCGAAGAAATGAGGGTTGGTCATGTGCGCCTTACCTCGACGTTATTGTTTGATAAAATGTGTGGAGCTTGCATTTATTATAAAATGTGGCGTTTGGCCTCCTGTTCTGTGTAGCCTCCACAATTGTGAGCCCAAGCTAGCAATCAAATGCCAATACTGATGCTATATTTGAGTCTAAACACTGACAAGTATGTAACTGCAGCACGCCAGCAAAAAATGTCTTAAGAAGGCAGCACAGAAACCACCACGTAGCTCAAATAAAATCCTTACACATGGTACACAAAATAATCTTGTAGTTATTAAAACTGGAATTTAATTGGACATTGGTATTTGGTCTGGGTTTTTTTAAAACACCATTACTATGACCCCCAAAAATGAACTTGAGTATTCCATGCAATAGCTTCAATCATAATTTCAGTTTTAAAATGTATGTACTTCATACGTACGTTCTTTCTAAATTCACCATAAAGGTCTATGTGTAGTTAGTTTCATCAATCTTTTAAGAAACACTATCCAGATAATAGCACTATCCAAATAATATCCAGACACTATCCAGATAATAAACACTATCCAAATAATAGCAACAATTTTAAAGCAAAACTAAGAACAAAATACTACTCTGAACAGAAGGCATCTATTTTCCAATAACTCATCAATATAAGTTCAAATCAAACTTTAAAATATGTTATTAACCATCAACTGAACCACTGGAAAGATATATGCCAACAGAAAGAATATTGTATTGCCATTAACATAGGGTAGCTTGAGACATCTCTTATTCACACCAAGATCTAAACGCATATGATTAAAGCCACCACATCAACTGTCCATATTAATCACTCAACAACTTAATTAAAGTAAACCATCTTGTCAGATAGCTTGTCTCTTCTCTATTTCTCAACATTATTGACTTTTAATAGTTCAGTGAATTAGTAATTACTTGCTTATGGCATTATCAACTGTCTTAGATACAAAAGTCCAGCATGTGGCAAGGTCAGTTATAGACATGTCCTGATGGCAAATGAAAGGAGAAATTTAACCCATCAAAGTGGTCATCAAAAGAGCAAAATCTATTATGCCTTTCTCTAGACACTCCCGGCTAGATTCAAAGTGACAGAACAAACCAGATCAAAACTAAACAGAGCTAGAAGCAACATACAAAATCCTAATGAACTTTTAGAAATCCAGGTATCGATCCGTCAACATCCAAGCTCAATTAGTCCTTTCAGAACAAAATATTCCATGAAGTGACAAGAAACTAGTTTGAGGTCTGGGATATGAAAAGAATAAAATCAGTCACTTTATATAGCCTATTGCTAAGTGCAGTCACATCACAATATGGGGATCTTGTGAGGATTAAATACAGATGTATGTTAAGTACCTATCAACTTAGTCCAGGAGCTGGCACGTAAACTCGCACCCAGCAAATGTTGGTCCGTCCCCAGTTCTCTAAGAACTCAAGTTTAGGCCGGGCGCGGTGGCTCACGCCTGTAATCCTAGCACTCTGGGAGGCCGAGGCGGGCGGATCGCTCAAGCTCAGGAGTTCGAGACCAGCCTGAGCAAGAGCGAGACCCCATCTCTACCAAAAAAATAGAAAGAAATTAATTGGACACCTAAAAATACATAGAAAAAAAAAAAAATTAGCCGGGCCTGGTGACGCATGCCTGGTCCCAGCTACTTGGGAGGCTGAGGCAGTAGGATCGCTTGAGCCCAGGAGTCTGAGGTTGCTGTGAGCTAGGCTAACGCCACGGCACTCACTCTAGCCCGGGCAACAAAGTGAGACTCTGTCTCAAAAAAAAAAAAAGAACTCAAGTTTACCAAGTCAAAGATTATCTGATGGTTTAAAAAAGCAAAACAAAAGAAAAACCTTAAATGGTAATAGAGACAACACATCTTAAAAGAACTTACTGTTATAAAGTAGCAGATAGGATCATGAAAATGAAAAACAGATACTGAAAACATTTCTGAATGGCTCATCCTTCATGGTCATTTACAACCTTCATGTTTTGTGAAAATTATCTTTAGGAATGAGCTTTGACAAGAAATAGGCCAAATGCAAACTAATTCCATTTGGAAGTAAAACCCTACAATGCTTTTCTGTAGCAGGTGAACAGTTCCTCTCATAAAACCTTCACCACTGGCTATACTTCAAGCTTTCAGCAATTCTAGTTTCCAAACAAACCAGTAACAAAACTGTAAAGCTAATTTTTTCATTAGAATTGTTAAGTAACAGGAGTTCAATAAATCATTTGCCTTCTAAGGGAAAAAAAATTACTTTCTAACACATAATATTTCTTTTGGTTCCAAGAAAATGAAGCTTATTTATTTACAAACTGAAAACTGTATAGTGAAATCTTTTTATGGCTCAAGAATGAAATATTTAAGAAATAAACGTATGGAAAGAACAAGGCTTTGTCTGACAAGTCTTGAGATCAAGTATCAGTAGTGCCATTTACCATATGACTTTCAGGAAGTTACCTAACTTCTCAGGTACTTAATTTCTTATAAGGTTGTTTTCTGCTCTAAAAATGATGGCATTATTTATGATATCTGATAGTGTCTTCAACGCCCCCCATACATATGTATATATGTACACACACATATATACATACATACATGTACCTTTATTAAATAATACAAAGTTGCAGTAACTTAAGACACATTAAGAAACAAAGAATGAGAGCGAGAATTAGTGTGGGGGGGGGTGGGGGAGGTAGTGTTCTGACCCCACATAGCATTCCCAGTATTTAGGGCATTTACACAGCCTCGAGACACCTGAATCAATCAAGTAAGCCTTTAAACCCTTACAATCAAACATTAAAATTCAATGTGGCTATAATCTCTTCCTTACAAAACATGGGACCCAAAAAGTCTGGCTTCAAGTATGGTTTTTAAAAGGGGTGGGGGGGGAGGAATCTATTATATTCACCACCCAGCTCTTCCATACGACCACATTAAAAAGAAAAAGAAAAACATAAATGAAAACTCACAGGCCCATTGTAATACATTGTACCACTTCTGAATGCAACATTTAGCTCAGGCTTACTACCCTGACAAATAAAGGAAAGCACTTTATGAAGCCAATTTAATTGGGAGGTGACAGAAAACATACAGCCATTTTCTTTAGCCTTATCATTGAATTGGCTTCAGCTCCAATCTCTGGCAAATCCCACTCAACAGAAGAAATTAACCAGGTCAGCAGAACAGGTGCTACCTTGTGTCTGTCAAGGGCCTGGCATCACCACAATTACTTGCACACAATGAAGCAGTAATCTTTACAGATCATCTCTCCCAAGAAGTATATTGGGGAGGGGGAGGAAAGCTGAAGGGAGCGGGGAGTAGGAAGAAGAAGGGGAATAGGAAGCAAAGAGAAAAGGCAAGGAAGGAAAATGAATGTGCAGCTGCCTTGCAGCTCAGCAGATGTCGGGATGTGATGTACGAGGCTAGGATAAGCTGTCGTAGCCTGCTGCCAAAGAGGGGTAAGTGATTAAAGCCTGCACAGTTCTAAGCACCATATTTAGAATCTGCGGGGTTTCAAGACTTGCACCCATTCCTTGCTGTGCTGCCAGATGTTGGCAACTGGTCCAGTTCCTACTGACTGTGCATGGATGGCAGCAGTTGGTACAGCAGCAAAGCAATCTGGAATGCTTCCGGAGATGCTGTACATTAACAAGTGTCACCCATCATTCACCTTTACAGAAGAAGGCTGAAACAACTCCAATTTGCTGCCACTTCCCTCTTGGGAAACGGCCAAGATAAAGTTGCGCCTGGCAGCCCCATTTGTTTCACTCAGGTGTTTCAGCTGCCTTGCTGACCTCTATTAGTTTAAGTTTTAATTTAGATTAACCCCAGCACCCCAATTAACCAGCAAGGGGAAAAGCTAAGATGTGACTAGTCATAACTCTGAAATCAGAATTTATCGAAGTTAAAATTATTAATTGGGATGAAGGGCCAATCAAGTAAGGCTATTTCTTTTTAAACAGAGCTCCAGGCAAAAAAAGAAAAAAAAAAATCTTTCAGACTAAGGATTGCCAATAGAAATAACTTCTGCCCAGTAATTTCAGTTTATTTTATTAAGCCTATTTAATTTATGATACACTTTCCATTGAACAATGTACACTTCAATTAATGAGGACTAGAACATTTTTGATTGTCTCCCATGATCTCACACAGTTATACAGCATTAATATCCCACATCAGGTACTTTCTTAGACACTCCAGAACAAAACAGAGTTCCCTATTCTTCTGACAAATGGATATAATAAGAGAAGAAAAGGAAAAAAGAATCAGGACCTTTGACAACAGCTGAGACCACACCAATCCTCTTTCCTATACCCTCTCATCATTACTTTTTTTTTATCATTACTTTTAAGACTCATTTATGGCAATAATTTTATCAAACATTATAGAATGAATAAAAAAAGTAATAGTTTCTCTTTTTAGGGCAAAACCCCAATATAGAATCACTTATTCTGGCTTTACATGTAATCTTCCTAAGAAGTGCCTTCCTTCATATCCATATGCATAGTACAGCCATCACTGTTAATCCCTCAACAAGCAGTTGCAAATTCTTTGGCAAAAGTTAACACACTAAGAATTCTACAGAGAAAAACATTATCTTGATAAACAATGGCTCATGGTAAAACTGGTGTATCACTGCTGAGTAGCATCCTCGATTCTCCACTAAGCTAGAAAGGGTACAGCCTAAAGCATATTTCATTAACAAATATAATTTATCAAGAGACCCAGGAATACAGGAAGTTGTTTCAGTTCTTTAGAATAGCCCAAATGTTTAGCCTACATTAACAGTCTCCAGCATCACTAAAAAGCAGCATGGCAGCAGACAGTAATGTTAGGAAAAGAATTGGAGGATGTTTGTGAAGACATATTGAGAACTGGACCATATTTCAAATTCTACCAATTCTTTCCATCTTCAAAGCACTATACTATTATTATAATCAACAGTAGCAGACACTCTTAGTACATGCTTAACTGATTTGAACAGGCACAAAAAGACATTAAAAACAAAAGGCTTAATAATAATAGAAACAGAAGTGCAATTCAAGAACTCTGGGATCTCAGACTTCCAGCTCCATGTCCCACTCTAATAGTAATGGGACAAGAAACTTAACAACCTACAAAAAGTCCTCCATTACCAAAAACGGCTGAGGAAGAACAAACCACCTGACTCAAAGAATCTGAAATTGCTTTACAGATAATTTATACTCAAGCAACAACCAAAAAAAATAGCTGTAGCTGCTTTCATTTCAAAAGGAAAACATGTAACAGAAGAAAAGCAACAAATCCTGAATGACACAGTAAGTTAATTTTGAATGTAGGAGTTCTAACTACTGTCTGCCTCTTATCCTTTCAAAATAAGCTACCTTTGTTGTTCAGAGAATTTTATCAGTTGTTTTAAAATACTAAAACCTGATTTGTAACAAAAGAATATATATTAAAAAAAAAATCACACCTGGTGGTAAAAGTCATCATCATCAAAGATTTCTTCATCCAAGTCCTTCAGATGAGCATTGGCAGGGGCTTGAGGAAGGATCTCCTATATTAACAAGGAGTAAGGAAAGAGGGAACCCCAATGAGGTTATCAAAGAAACAAAGCTACTGCAAATAATACATGTAACAGTCAAAGCACTGTTTTCCTTAAGATATAAAAAGCTCTTAAAATTAAAAAACAAAACAGTCCAATAGAAAAATAGGCAAAAATGTTAACAGACAGTGGACAAAAACAAAACTCCACAAATAATCATATGAAAATGTTTAACCCAATTCTAATAAAACACATGCAAATTAAAATGAGAAGATACCATTTTTCACCTCTAAGACTGGCAACACAGTACTGGAGATCATAGCTGGAGGGATTAGAAATTAATGCAGCCTTTTTAGAGGCAATGTGGCAACATCTATCAGGATTTAGTGTATTTTCGTTAACATTTACACATCAAGAAATCTATCCATATGTTCACAAAAACACACAACTTGTAGCACTGTTTCTAAAACTAGAAAACAACATAAATATCCAGTGTTTGAATAAATTATAGTACACATCCATATCATTAAGAAAAATGAAATACATCTCTATGTAACGATATGGAAAAAGTGTCTAGGATACATTACATTTTAAAAGTTGTGAGATTCTGGCTGGGCATGGTGGCTCACCCCATAATCCTAGCACTCTGGGAGGCCGAGGCAAGAGAATTGCTTGAGGTCAGGAGTTGAAACCAGCCTGAGCAAGAGCAAGACCCTGTAGACCCTGTCTCTACAAAAAATGGAAAACTCAGCTGGCTGTTGCGGCATGCACCTGTAGTCCCAGCTACCTAGGGGGTTGAGGCAGGAGGATGGCTTGAGTCCAGGAGTTTGAGGTTGCAGTGAGCTATGATGACACTACTGCACTGTAGCCAGGGTGACAGAGCAAGACTCTGTCTCAACAAAAAAATAAAAATAAAAATAAAGAATTTGGAGATACCTCAAAGAGCTACAAGTAGAACTACCATTTCATCCAGCAGTAGCACTATTAGGCATCTACCCAAAGGAAAAGTCATTCCATAATAAAGACATCTGTACTCGAATGTTTATGGCAGCACAATTCACTATAGCAACAATGTGGAAACAACCCAAGTACCTGTCAATCCATGAGTGGATTAATAAAATATGGTATATGTATATAATGGAATACTACTCAACTGTAAAAAATGACGGTGATCTAGTACCTCTTATATTTTCCTGGATAGAGCTTGAGCCCATCCTCTGAAGTGAGGTATCATGTACTCGCCATCAAACTGGCACTGACTGATCGACACTAAGGTGTTCACACGGTAGTAATATTCTTTGGGGGTAGGTGGTTGGGGGTGGGTAAACTTACAACTAAGGGACATGGTGAGTGTTGTAGGGGGGGAAGAGCATGTCTCAAATCATGGTTGGGATGTGACAAAGTCATAACATGTAATCAAAATGTTTGTACCCCCCAATAATTTCCTGAAATAAAAAAAAAAAAAAAAAAAGACCCAAATGCTTGAAGCTTATTACAACTTTTTTTTTTTTTAAAAGAGACAGGGTCTCATTCTGTCACCCAGGCTGAAGTATAGTGGTGCAATCACAGCTCTCTGTAACCTCGAACTCCCAGGCTCAAGCGATCCTCACTGCTCAGCCTTCCAAGTAGCTGAGATTACAGGTGCATGCCACCACACCCATCTAAATCTTTTTTTTTTTTTTTGTAGAGCCTGAGTCTGGAGTCTGGCTATGTTGCCCAGAGGTCTCAAACTCCCAGCCTCAAGCAATCCCCGTCTCAGCCTCTCAAAGGGATAGAATTAGAGCCACCATGCCTGGCCTTGTTATAACTATTAATATTAACATGGTTAAATCTGAGGAACTGAATTTTTCGAGTAGGGGGAAATTTTTCATTTTCATTTTTTATAAACTTAAAAGTATTAAGTATACATTTCTCCTATAATTAAAAAAATTTAAATGTTTCCTTAAAACAAAATAATCTGAATATTCTGCTTTTGGGTCCTTTTCTAGAATACCTAAATGGCAAACATTAAACCTAAAAAGTATACACTTGCTTCCATACTAACATTTCCATAGAAATAGCTCTAAAACTGAATTTTAAAAATTGGATTCACAATGCTTCCATTACCAGAATCCTGTATCAAATTCAAAATTAAGAGAAGATGACATACAAAAGTTAATAGTAGCCCCATTTTTAAAAACTTCCTCCTCCCACATACTCTCAGTTTCTCAACAATCCAGTAAAATAGTGCTGTTTTCCTTTCTTTCACTAACTTCTTATACCAACAGGTAATACCTATAAGTTTTTCAGTTAATTAGTCTCATAGAAACTTTTCCCCATAATCACCCTGCATCACAGAGCTCTTACCGGTTCTCCTGGCAAGCTTTCTGGGACAGGCTGGGCTGCTGGTTCAGGTTTGCCAAGAACTCGGTAGATAGAGCGCTTGGTCTGTGTCCTTCGAAGTAATCTTTCTTTGTCCATTAGAATATGATCAATCTGAGTCAAGACTGAGCGTTCGAAGGCACCAAAACCCTGCAACAATATTAACCAGTGTCAGATAATGCAGAAAATCCGTGCTGAAGGCAGCTACATTGGTTTCTCTATCTTTCTGTGTCAGCGGAGAAATAGATAATCATCTTTTCGGAAGAGATTTTCTGTTAAGGACTGAGTTTGTGAATGGCTATCATTGTTCTCAGAAAAAAAAAAAATTAGCCTCAAGCAGGTCATATCACTTTTCTACATCCAGAGATTAACTTCTGCTACTTTAATAATTATTGTTTTAAAATCCATGTCTTTAAAGTATTTTGTATTTTCAGCATTGAACACTACAAGGCCTCAATTTCAAGAATAAAACATTCTTTCTAATAAAGTTAAAATCCCAAATCTGAATGGTATTATATAAATCCCAGTGGCAGAAGTTCAGTACATTTTGCCACAGAAATGACTGATTACTATTACTTTGTAGCAACATCCATACAAACAAGCTGTAGTTACAATGCTTTTAGGTCCATACAACCTCTCTCTCTCTCTCTCTCTCACTCACTCACTCACACACACACACACACACACACACACACTTGCCTTCCCCAGTTTTCCAGAAGCCAGCTTGGTTTTATCATGCCACTTCTGAAGGGTGCGGTTCCTGTAGGCTGTAAAGTCAGCAAAGCGCTTTGCCATGAAGCTGGGGTACTCATCCACCTCCAGCTTCCTCTTTGGCAGGACCCTTCTCTGCTGCTGCTTCTCTTGTACTGGCTCATCATCCTCACTAGAAATCTCTTCACTAGAAAACCAATAAGAACACTAAGTCCAGTGTAAATAAACATTACTTAAATAAATTAGGTTCACATGAAGTAGAGAATGTTTACGCCTTACTTGTTCTGTCTACATTTAAAATATCACCAAAGATAAGAGGGCTTCTTTTTTATTTGAAAAGAATGTTCATGAGATCAATCAAAACTCATGTAACTTTTCAAATAAATGTAAAAATAACTGGTTTCAAAACATTTTTTAAAAGGTAAGCAAGCCATAAAAATAAATGAAGTTGTAAAAGCATTATCAGAAACGTGTATGAACCAGGCCTGTCCTATTACATGAGGGTCTTTAAAAATTAAACATATAATCACATTTCTATGACCTTAATCCTCAAATCAATAAGGGAAACGTCTCTCTGTAACCAACTGTTCAGGAAAGATGAATAATATTAGCTAAACCAAACAGAAGACAAGTGGAATGTGAAGAAAACTTAAAGGGGTAGGCAAAAGAATCAGCACTAAGCTGTGAGGATGTATATGTAACTGCCATGAGAATGTAATACAACTTCCAACTGTATAGCCAATCGCACTCAATACATTACTGACCCCAACACATAATAGGTGCTCAATAAATGTGAGCTTCCTTCTTGTCCTTCCAATTAGTTCAGTCCAAAAAAATGAAACAAAGGACAAGCCCAAGGAAAAAAAGCAAGCAGGTACCACATACAGCAGGTGCGAACAAAAAGGTTAAAAACCTTCATCAAATGTAATAATTTCAAAAAAGAAAAAGAGCTATTTTGCTGTTGTTTTCTGAAATTTTTCCATCTTTCAAAATAACAGCTTCTTCCCTCACTGAAAAGGAGATGGTTGTGACCAGTGATCCGATGGTATGGACACAAAGTGTTTCATAAACATTAATTTCATAAAAATGTGCTTTTATCTGCTAATTCCAATAGATCTAAAGAGAAGCCAAGTCTTTTACCTAAGCCCACAAAGTGAACTAGGTACAACTAAGTATAAAAATCCAAAATCTAATTCCAAATTTATGTGCCATCCTAACTACAAGTTAAATATAAGGGGCTCTTTCTATTTTACTAACATTAAGTCTGGAATCTACCTGAAAAGAACTTTGGCTTTCTCTTTCATAAATGTTAAGAAACTATCCAAAATGAAAAGAAATAAACAGCTCCATAGTTCCATTCCCTCCTTACCTTCCTGCTTTGGGCTTTGTCCCATCTACTAGGTATCTAGTGTCTGGATATTGGAAAAGTAACTCTTCCTGAAGATCTACCAATGACCTCAACAATGCTTTAAGTGCCTTGTGACCTGGGAATAAAGCACAAAGAAAGGACAATTAGTTATCTACAATTCTCTAAAGCAGGCGATGCCTATAACTCATGACTCCTGAGCAGTTCTGGCTGATGGGGATGAAAGCGGGAGGTGCAGGGTACCCAGGGACTGAAAAACTCTCTGAAATACAGAATTCCCAAATGGAAATAATAACAGTGCCTACCTCATAGGATTATTGTGAGGAACAAGTAAGATCATACGTGTAAGATGTTTAGAAAAGTGCGAACAGTAAGAGTTCAATAAATTGTCAGTTCTTAAATGTATTAAGTGTGTCAAACTCCTTTATAACCACTAACTTGTTCTGTTGGTGTTAAGTTTTGTGGGTATTGTCCTACAGGTTACCCACGGACCTGATGGATTATCCCTGTATCAACCAGCTGCTTAAGCAATTCCTCTTCTCTGAAAGAGCACAACTGAGTCCCGGGATCCTTGCCACCACACCTCCCCCTCTCCCAGGAGATCTCATCTGCCTCTAGTTTGAGCTGCCACACTGTTCACCCAATCTCTCGGCACATATTCTTATGGAAAGTTCCCGTTCATGTATGAAAACCCACATTAATGGCTTTTTATTTGCAGTCATGAATTGTATATTAAAATTTTGTACATCTTAGGAATGATCACATGTAAAAACAAAAATTTTTTAAAAATTACACATCAAGAACATACATGTGTATAACATATCCGCTCAAGATTAAGTATACAGTCCATGGCTAAAAACTTGCAGAATAAAAACTGGTTCTTCTGAGAACTGAACTCTTACCTTCTCTATCAGAATAATCCTCTTAAAGAGGCTGACTAGACACTGATAATCACCATTTATGTGTTGAAAGCACTCCAGACACCTTCCTAATACCAAACTCCCATTTCCAGCAACTGCCAGAAAATCTTCACATGGATGCTCCATCACTAATTCAAACATACCATGTCAGAAACAGAACTTTTTCTTCCTTTGTAATATTTCTCCCTTGTCTCAATTTCTCTGCTCTGTTTAATGTGTTTTCACAGGAGATCACTGACATTTGGTGCTCTTATTCTGTACATCTAACTGGTTGCTAAATCCTATATTTTCCATTGGAGTATCACTAATAATTGTCCATTTATCTCTGGCCATGCTTCCACCACTCCTTCCCTCTTTCCCTTACACAACTGTAATCTTCTCACAAGCATCCCTATTTCCATTCAGCTACCCCACATTTGTTTCTATTTTACCTTCCATACAAACTTCAGCCCACACAAATTTAGGTTAAATGATTTTTATAGGTCTTATTTTATCTGTCTTTTCTGCTTCTGCCTCTACCTGCCCAGCATGAGCAGCCTTCTCACTATTTTACATCCCAACCTGTTTCATCAATGGGACACCAACCCGTGAGTTAGACAAGTTCTCCATATATTTTATACTAGTGTTCTATTTCAGCACATACAAGGTGAAGAACTAACCTACCTAAGAAGGTCTTCTCAGACAGGTCAGAAGGAACTCAATGATCCAACAACTACTCCGCATTCTTTCAAATAATCTCTACATAAAACTATATAAATACAACTTTCTTATTTAAAATAAGATCCTTGATCACATCTCTTCTAAATTCTATACTCTAATCCTTTTATAATCAATGCATATCATGCCACTGGGAGGATTTGTAATATATAAATATTACCTGAAAAAATCCAAAATACCTTGTGTTCCAAACCAAGGTTCTCAATCTGTTGCTCTCAATCTTAAGAAAAAGAAGAAAACCCAAAACTTTTCAACAAATATGGAGATAAAAGTTTATTCTCATAAGAAAAAAGTCAATACAGAATTATTCTTCTGTCAGCTTTTCAGAAATGGATTAAGATGAAAAGTAAGCAAAA
>NW_012148519.1:2028150-2033688 GCF_000956105.1 Propithecus coquereli
AAAGTTTATTCTCATAAGAAAAAAGTCAATACAGAATTATTCTTCTGTCAGCTTTTCAGAAATGGATTAAGATGAAAAGTAAGCAAAAAAAAAAAAGAATAAAGACAATTTTAAAGGCAAGAATTATTCAGTCTAAATGTGCTAAATATATAAGTAGAACAATGCAAAATTATGTAAACACGTGGAAAACTTTTAAAGAAATGCGGAAAGCAAAGAATACAGACAACTACAGATACTGTTACCACAGATGACCATCTGTTAAAAGAGCTGAGAATTATAAACAGATACTCCATAGTAGCCAAGGTTATGAAAGTGTATGTTGTAGCAAGAAAATAGGAAAGACACTAATACCTGCAAGGGAGCCCATGAAAATACAGAAATCTCATCTCATTCAAATTCTACGTTAAGCATTACCCAGTTTTTACCTTCTTTTCTAGAAATGGCTATATCTTAAGAGACAGATCCTATGTTTTCCAAAGTGAAACCACAAATCAATTTCACATTTGCAAAGTAGCTTTAAAAATTTTCCCAGACCAAACCTTGAAAGTATTAGGCTAAGTGAAATAAGCCAGTTAGAGAAGGAAAAATATTCTATAATTCCACCTGTATATGAAGTAGTTAAAATAGTCAAATTCATAGACAAAGAAAGTAGAACAGTGGTTAGTTCCCAGAGGCTGGGAAGAAGGGGAATAGGAAATTACTGTTTAATGGGTACAGAGTTTCAGTTTGGGATGATGAAAAAGTTCTGGAGGTAGATGGTGGCAATGGTTACATAACAGTGTAAACGTCCTTAATGACAATGGACTATATACACTTAAAATGGTTAAAATGGTAAGCTTTATGTCATGTATATTTTCCCATAATTTTAAAGTAATATTTTTGAAAAATTCCAAGACCAGAGTATAATAAAAAAATCCTACTATCCCAGTCATCTCTGTATATAAAAACATCATCTATAATCCTTCAAACTCACCCTGTTAAAGAACAGGGGAAAAAAACGGAATATTATTCAGACTTAAAAAGGAAATTCTGATACATGCTACAACATGGATACGACTTGAGGATATTATGCTGAGTAAAATAAGCTAATTAGAAAAAGACAAATATTGTATGATTCCACTTATATGAAGTCCAAATCATAGAGCAGAAAGTAGAATGGTGGTTACCAGGAACTAGAGAGAGAGGAAAATGGGGAGGTATTGCTTAATGGGTATAGAGTTTCAGTTTTGTAACTGAAAAAGTTATACAGATACATTGTACAACAATGTGAATATACTTAACACTACTAAACTGTACACTTAAAAATGTTTAAGATGGTAAATTTTGCTACATATTTTTACTACAATAAAAAATTAAAATAAATAAGAAATGCAAAATGCCTGTTTCTTACTTCCTCAAGGTTATCACGTGTCCATGATCTAAAAATATAAAATCAAGAACCACACAGAGAATAAGCTGCAAAGCAGTCTATAACGTTTATAGCTGCTTGCCCCCAACAAGCAAGTCATAATTTGACTCTAACATGTAACATAACCAAGAATTGTGAAAACATCCAACGAAAGACTACAACTTTAAAGGGCCACTTTCAAGTAGCTACACAAGCCCTTTTATTTTGTTCAAGTCAGTTTTAGAAAAATCCATTGCAGATATATTAGACAGCATATCAATCCAACGAGAAAGCGGAGAGCCAATATCAGTAAATCAAAGTGTGCCTTTCTGTTAATACTCTCTCATATGTTCTCATTTTATACACCCCTTCACCCAGTCAGAAAGTAGCCCTGAAGTATTTAGGCTCCATTCAGGGATAGCACTACCATGCATCAAAGTGTCAAGAGACCTACCAGAGATGAAATCTGCAATTCTGGGCTTCTAACCACCAAAAGCAAATGTCACCAGTGCCCCCAACACATGGACGACTTCCTATAAAGAGATTTAGAAGACAGAACCTAATTCTCATTTCTTTGTAACGTTAGGGCCCCATTTCCTTCTAGGCGGTATGTAAAATCTAAGAGATAATGGGGCAATCCTTTGCTGAAGGTAGTAGGCCTCCTCAAAGCCAGAGCTGACAAGAATGAGGAAAGACTCTCTCTCCCTGGAGGCTCAAATTCAACAGAGAATTATTCCCAGCCAAAACAAGCAAACAAACAAACCATAACCCTCTTTATTATTCATATAGGATGGAATTCTATTTGTTCAGCCCTATATAGGAATAATAAATAGAAGGAATCAACAGTTTCTAATTCACCTCTAATTTTTCTCCCAATTACTGTTTAGAGTCAAAAGTTAACAAATGCAGCAAAGATGCATATACTTTCTTCTCTCTCCCTCTTGGCACGGTGGCCACAAAACAAATGGAGACTATCAAGGATATATATGTTTATTCTGCCCTACATGGTCCATTTCCAGAAGCCTTTCCCTTAAGAGGAGATTAAGAAGGACATATGCCTCACCACATTACCGAGACTCAACCTAAGCATCTGGTCACTAGCTTTAGGAATAATTCTGAGCAGAGAATAAATGGAAAGAGTACTTTACTGAGTGTTAGGAGCCCTTTATTTAAGTGACACTATCACTAACTAGTCATGTTACACTGAGTAGACCAATTTAATCTGAGTCTCAATTTTCTCATTTATAAAACGTATATAATCCTTTGTTCATCTCACAGAAATAAGGTAAAAATAATAACCATGTTATTACATATTAAGGTATTTTGGAAATTAAAAATGTAAAAATAGAAGGCATATTACTATCAAAAAATCATCCTCTTTTACCAGCCTAAGCAACATAGTAAGACTCAGTCTCTACAAAAAATAGAAAAATTAGCCGGGCATGGTGGCACACGCTTGTAGTCCCAGCTACTCGGGAGGCTGAGGCAAGGGGATCACTTAAGCCCAAGAGTCTGAGCTTGCAGCAAGCTATGATGACGCCACTGAACTCTACCCAGGCAATAGAGTAAGATGCTATCTCAAAAAAAAAAAAAAAAATTCTCTTTTACATGATGAAAATCTTTTATATTCTGCTTATACCGATCTCCAGTGCTAGGATTGGACCGTATTCACAGATTCCTATATTGGTTATTCATTTACATGCTACCCATATGCAAGCATTGTATATATAAAATGTCACCAATCTAAAAACCATTTTCACCTAACAGCTTTATTTTTTTCCCTGATTCGTCTAGGCTGTCCGACATAAAATTGTAGGCAGAGAATAAGTTTAGACATAGGCTCACAGTCTATTAATTAGATTATAAACCAACAAGTAAAATTTCTGGCAATGGGATGGAGGGGTACCAGGAAGAGTTAATGTTTAAAGTAAAACGAAGCTTACCTTATCAGTTTTTAAATGTCTATACAGTCATTTTAAAACAAATATGCAAACATACAATTATTTATGTACAGGTACAAATAAACTTCCACAGTCCTATTACCCCAGATAAATACATTGAACTAGAATTTACAGATTACAACAGCATTTTTTTTTCTCCTTCAAAAGTAACTCTAGAACTAGAGCTAAACTATAGGTCAAAATGACACACAATATATTGGCCTGAGAACAATACTTTTCATTCAAATCCACACAAGCCTGCCACTTGCACTAGTCATCCCCAGCAATTAATCCCCCAAGAAAGACGTTTGATTAAATCTTTTCAAGCAAATCCTTTGCTTTGCTTTTGTTAGTTCACTTCTTGTCAACATCTATTAAAATATGCCTTTAATTCTCCCACAATCTTAAAAAACACCGATTCCACTGTCTTCAACTTTAATCAACTGTATGGCCAGCATTTTTCATTTCATAATAATGTGCTGCTTGGAATTCAAGAGGCAGGCTCAGCATCAATCATCTGGTAAGAATTTTTCCACTGCAATAAATATGCAAATGAGGAGAGCCAGTCAGTCGTATTTCAGGCCCGACTTGCTAGTGTTTTAAAAAAGACACAAATTTATTAATTGCCGGTGGCCAGAGGAATCCTATTACTTTGGGCATTGATTACAAAGCTGTGTGAGTGATTATTGTGCAACTCGCGGGCTACCCAGGCATGAGGAAAAATTATTAAAGCAAGGCAGAGATTATCAACTCAGAATAACAATAAGCCTTAACATTTAGGCCCTAACTTCTTCAACAAAGAATTACGTGAAGCCTCCACTGTATCATAATTCCGAATTCTGTCAGTATTGCTGTTTGGGCTTGTTCTATATTCCCCAAGCAGAATGGCGTTACCAGTAAGGGAGAGGACTGCAGGTTACAGATTCCTCCACACTACGCATTTGGATAATTTGCTATCATTTCCAATATACATCCAACTTGAATTTTTATATATCCATGTGTATATACACACATACAGGTATGTGCATATACATATATATTCACAGATTTAGATAAATGCGTGTATTATTATGAGGACCATGTTTTAATTGGAATAGTATAAGGAGTTCTGTCCCAGTGTGTTAATTAGTTTTGTGGACTAAAAGCAGAATTTTTTGTAATGGTACTAAATAACCACAAGGATAACTTTTCAATGCAGAGCATGGGGACTTACATTCTAAAATCATGAAGGCTAAGCCAAAAGCAGACTTGGGTTTTCATACCTCAGAGGGCACCAGAGTAGAAGGCATGCAATCTATGGAGGAGTCTACGGAGGGAACAGCTTGATAGGCTAATTCTGAATGCAAAGTGTTTTTGTGAGAAACATTCAACCCAAGATGTATTAAATCAAACAAGAAAGAGGACTCAGTGGACAAAACTTATTTTTTCCTCTTAAGAGAATCATGTGGGGAATTGGGGGAGTGAGTGGAGGTTGAAATAAGGGAGAGATGAAGAGACACAGGATAAAATATATGTTGAGTGAGCCTCCTCACAGAAAGAAACAAAAAGAAGAAAATCCTTAACATTTACATTACTGCCACACTAAGTAAGTAACATGATAGATAGTGCGCATTTGAGTTCTGTAGAGGGACATCCCACTCAAGCTGTAATTTCTGACCAGGCATGAATTTATAAGGAAGGGAAAAGAACTGCAGAATTTCTTAGGTTTCCCTGAATACTCTCTCAAATACCTTGATGAAGTGTGTCAATAAATCCTTAAAAAGCCCTATAGGACACAGCAATCTAACTGATCAATGTACTTCCCGAAATCCACTACAGTTACCTTCCACTTCACGGTTCCCAGACAACCTCCATTGCTACTGAACACTTTTCCTAATAAGGAAAATTTATTTTCCCCCTTTAGATTGCAACTTTTTTTGTGCCCTTTTTTTTTTTTTCCCCAGACAGGGTCTTTTTGCTCTGTCACTCAGGCTACAGTGCAATCATGTCATCATAGCTCATTGTGCAACCTCAAACTGCTGGGCTCAAGTGATCCTCCTGTTGCAGCCTCCAGAGTAGTTGGGACTACAGGCTCGTGCCTCCATGCCCAGCTAATTTTTGTTTTTTGTAGAGACGGGGTCTCACTATGTTGTTGCTCATGCTTATCTCAAACTCCTGGCCTCAAGTAATCAGCCTCCCAAAATGGTGGGATTACAGGCGTGAGCCACCACA
>NW_012148519.1:2034473-2038591 GCF_000956105.1 Propithecus coquereli
GCTGTGTGTCTGATTTTACTACATTTAAGCTGCTTCAGGGCAGGGATCTACTTCATCCTGTCACTCCAGTATCTAACATATCACACCTGGACCATAAAAGCTTTTCTACAAATGTTTTCTTCATTTCAGAGATGATGCCTAAATCACATGGTAGAACATCTGATTACACTATCGTTTCCAAAACTAAATGCTAAAAAGTAAACAAAATGTGGACTACGTATTTCCTAACTTTAATATCAACTGTATGTCCTCAACAAACTGACCTTTTATTAACAGAAGCAAAACAGTCAAACTTAATATTTTCCTTATTATAAAATACCTTCCCAAGATACAAGAGCTACTGCTAAGTGTCTCAAAACCATTTTACCAGACTTAGGAATTTATTATTTTTTAATTTTTTTAGAAACAGGTTCTCATTCTGTCACCCAGGCTGGAGTGCAGCAGTGGCATCATCACAGCTCACTGCAACATCAAACTCCTGGGCTCAAGCGAATCTCCTGCCTCGGCCTCCCGAGTAGCTGGCACCACCACACCTGGCTAATTTTTCTGTTTTTTTATAGAGACAAGGGTCTCACTCTTGCTCAGGCTGGTCTTGAACTCCTGACCTCAAATGATCCTTCCACCTCAGCCTCCCAAAGTGTTGGAATTACAGGCGTGAGCCACCACACCTGGTGAAAGTTTGTTGTTTTCATGTCTTTAAATTCCTGGGATGGGCATGGTGGCTCACATGCGTAATCTCTGGGACTTGGGAGGCTGATGACACCACTGCTCTCCAGCACGGGCAACAGAGTGAGACCCTGTCTCAAAAACAAAACAAACAAAAAAACCAACTACCTTTTGTTAGCCATGTTACAATTCATTCTCAGGAAGAATTAGTAATTATCACCATTTAAATGGATAATCTGAGGCTCAGAAAATAAAAGACTGTTTTAATAAAATAAAAGATTCCTTTAATATTAGTAAGACTAAGAGTTGTTTATTTTCGAACTCAAACTGAAACACATTGAGAGGTTGTTTATGTAACAACATTTAAGTGATGGTTTGACAACAGTTTGCCTATAACCACACTTTATTATGAGCTCCCTGAGAGCAGGGACTGTGAACTATTCACCTGGGTATGTTTGGTGTTGGCGAACGGTAGACTCTGTATTGCTGAATAAGTAACTGAATAAAAATAACATTTTAATATCTTTCTTGGTATATACGTTTTACATGTACATTTCAAGTCTCCAAAGAACTAACTATATGTATAGTACTAGTGTTTATTCACATAACCCTTTCAAGGAGAGGAAAACAAATACTGTGGCCAAAGAGCTATACCCTGAAAAGACTGCACTCTCACTATTAATAGTTAACAGTGAAGACCTACTAAGTACCAGGCACTAGCTTAAGCATTTTTATAAGTATTAACTCATTTAAATCCTCACAACAATTCTTTGAAGTAGATACTATTATTATATCACCATTTATTTTACAGATAAGACAATGAAACTACTACCAGCTTAAAAAACAGTTGCACAGTTTTCATTTTCTAGATAAATGTATCCTTGAGGGTTATGTATCATAACTATGTGGAAAACAAAGTGTAATGAAATATTCAGCTACTAAAAAAATGACAAAACCTCCTTCCCCATACCATCACACGATAAAAAACACCAGCGAGGCTCTGTTAAAATGTCATGTCCAAATCTGGTTCCCACACTTGCAAAAACAAAGTGGAAAAACTAAAGGAAGCCCAAATAATATGGATGGAAAGCAGGTCCAGTAAAACAAGACAAAGCAATACTTGCTTAATCTGAAAAAAAGAATGCTAAGAACTGCATTAACAGTCTCCAAAATTCGAATGGTCAAATATGTCAGAAAAGACACTTAGCCTCACTAATAAAAAAATTTTTTAAGATTAAAAACTTAAAACAATGTGATATTTTTCTGACAATGCTTGATGCTGGCAAGGATGTGAGGAAGGAAAGGGGCCCTCTCCATACACGACTGACGAGAGTTCAGCAATCCAGTAAAATATCAAAGTTTTACACATGCGTATCTCCTGACCCTACTGTTCCACTTCTAGAAATTAATCCTAAGGAAATAAATCTCAAACCAAAGAGGTTAAGTACAAAAATATTATTTTTGGCGCTGTTTACAGAGGGTAAAAACAGCAAACATACTAAGTGCCCATTTAGAGGGGATTGCTTACATTAATTTTACTTTCATCAGATAACTTAATGCAGCTGTTGAGAAGGGTAAGTATAAAATGGAGCTTGGGGCCAGCCAGGGTGGCTCACACCTATAATTCTAGCACTTTGGGAGATGGAGGTGGGAAGATCGTTTGAGGCCAGGAGTTCGAGACTACCCTGAGCAAAAACGAGACCCTATTTCTACAAAAAATAGAAAAATTAGCCAGGCGTGGTGGCATGCGCCTGTAGTCCCAGCTATTTGGAAGGCTGAGGCAGGAGGATCACTTGACCCCAGGAGCTTGAGGTTGCAGTAACCTATGATGACGCCACCAAACAGGCATCAGAGTGAGACCCTGTCTCAAAAAAAAAAAAAAAGAAAGAAAGAAAGAAAGAAAAAAACTTGATTTGAATAAACTAAAGCATAAAACACTTTTTGGGATAAATGAAGCAATATGAATATGAAGTAGACATATTAAATAATTATTAGGAATATTGATTTGGTTAGGTGAGATGATAGTGTCATGTAAGAAACATCCTCATTTTTTAGAGCCATATACAGAAATATTTACAGGCAAAATGGCATGATTGTAATTTACTTTAAAATATTTTAAAAAAAGAAAACATATAGCAAATTTTTTTTAAAGAAAAGGTAGATTTACAGGCATTGACATTGACATTCCCATGTCAATGACATAAAGCATGACCTCATTTATGTTTTGAAAAAAGTTTATATTTGCATAAAGTATCTGGAAGGATATATAACAAGTTGTTAAAAATGGTTATCTCTAGAGGACACTCTTAAAGTAGGGTTAAAGGTACTTTCACAATCTATGTTACATATTTTGGTATTATTTAGGGAGGGAGGAGTGGACCCAGCACTGTTTGAAAAAAATAATACTTCACAACAAACAAATTTTACTTTTATAATTTTTTTAAAAAGGCAATTAAGATTAAATAAAAATCTTTAAGAAAACAAAAGGAGTCTCCTGAGATAGATATAATTTTGCCTGTCAACAGAAAACCAAACAAGAAGGAACAGATTAAAATAAAAATGAGAGAATTAGTGTGACCATAAGGTTGATTAACAAGGAGATCATCCAACCCTGGAACTAGTTTAAAATTTTCCCTGTTTGGTTCACAAAAGAAATAGCAAGGACCAATAAATGTAAGAGGGAAAAAATGTTTACCCTCATTAAACACGGAGAAATGTAAATTAAAAGAAATATAACTTAAAATAAACAGATACCATTTTCCATCTATCAAAGTGACAAAGATAAAAAAAATTACAATACCTAATGCCGACAAGGATAAGGGAAACTGACATTCATACAAAAAAGGTGAGAATGTAAACTGATAGAACTTTTCTGGAGGGCAATTTGATCATATAGACAAAAGTCTTAAAATTTTGCACATTCTTAGAAAATATACTAATTCTACATTTAGAAATTTACTTCATGCAACAAAGGAATCTTGCATATGAGTAAAGATTTAGTTATAATGATGTTTACTGCTTTAGTTATAAAAATAAAAATCTAGAAACAATTCAAATGTCAAACAATAAAGAATTGGTTAAACTATCTACATGATGGAAAGTCTATCCTGTCATTAAAAGTAATTCTACAGAACAATATTTAATGACATGGAAAAATATTCATGATCTCTGTTAAGTAGAAGAAAATCAGATTGCAAAACAGACTATAGAATATTGTCCCATTTTTGTTCTAACTACATACCCACCAAGAAAAAAAAACCAGAAAAGATATGTGATATGTATCCATATAACAAAATATTAAAAGTACTTAACTCTTAACTGCTAGGATTAGGGAAAACTACTTCCTTAATTTTGCTTTGCAGTTATCTGAATTTTATACAATAAATATGTATTACATTTATAAGAAAAAAAACCCACCTATTTATCTATTTCTTTCTTTTTTTTTTTTTTTT
>NW_012148519.1:2039930-2042881 GCF_000956105.1 Propithecus coquereli
CTTTCTCTGAGATAATTCATAAGTAACATTATAGCCTATGGTTTGATTTTTCTCATTCCCCCACCTCCAATCTCCCCTCCTTGTCAAATTGCTATTAAAATTTAACAGAAGAATACATACAGTGGAAGAAAACATATACACATTAAAATGCCTGGAAGAATATACCCCAATTGTTACATCTGCTCTGAGAAGTAGATTTGGAAAAGTAAGAAAACTTTTACTTTTTCCTTTATACACATCCATACTGTTTACATTTTTTTACAGTGAAGATATAGTACCACATATATACATTTTAACATAATAGAAGAGCATAAGGACAAATTAAACTAAGTCCCATAAAGTTCTTATTAAGTTTCATAAATACAGGGAAAAAAATATCTCTACTCTTTTGGAAAATGCTTTGTAGCCTCTCATGGTATTTTTAGAGAAAGGCTAGCTAGTATCAGAAAATATATTATGAGTAGATAAGCATTAGCCATGGTTAAAACTAAAAAGGAGGAACTTATGAACCAGTGATCTGATCTCATGTTTCCAACTGCTTTTTACGCCTCCTTATAACATCAAGATGAAGACCACCAATGACTTAGACCAAGGCTTCCAAAAGAATAACAGAACCTAAATGCTCTTAAAAAGTGATTTCATTAAAAAGCAACTAAACAGGGATACTATGAAACAGCTTACTTGACATAAGCACAGGGCTGTTTTTCTCCACTTCTCTGATTATTTCGGTTATAAAAGACCATTTCATTTATCAGTACATCTACTTTTATCGGGGGGAGATTGGCAAATTCAGAGTACACAGAATTACAACTCAACATTATTATACCTTTTACATTTAACTAAGTGGGAGAAACAAGAAAAAGCATACACACAAATTCTAAATGTCTTTCAGGAAATATTTTCCTTTAAACAAAGGGTTTACTTTCCACTTCTTTCACCATGGCCCCCTTATTTGGATCATTTGTTCCTATTTGGATACATTGTCTCCCTAAGGAGTTTCAGCGAGTTATGAAATAGTTGTTATTCACAATCAAAAAGTAAAAAAAAAAAAAAAAAAGGGAAGAAAGAAAGAAAAAGAAAAAGCAGGATTAACTGCAATTGCTCCTACAACTGAGAAACTTGCATCTTGCACTTTTACCATGTAAATAATGCACAGATCCTGCGGGAACATGCCAAACACCAGGATTCTTAATTAATGGAGCTCTTTAATGTGCAAATCAGGAACAAATTGCAAGTTCTGACTTGCATTGATTATGAAAACATTAATTGAATGAGCAAGACCCTAAAAAAGACAGAATCCCAAGTCTTCCAAGAGACCAAAAGAATACAAAGCTCTGGAAGCCAGACAAGTCTGACCAATGTCTAAAACACAAAGCTAAAACTGAGTGCTCTCCCCAGTATACAAAGAATTAAAAAACAAGAAACAAAAAACCCAATAGTTGAATCAGAAACCAATTACTATATATTCTACCACCATCTTGCATTAAACAGAAAAATGAATGTTTATTCCAGAAGCTTACAGACACTGCTTTAAGCGGGGGTGGGGAACCACTTTACATATACACACACATACTTACATGTATATAGGTGCAACAAAACAATGCTGTCTCTTTAAAAAAAAATTCATCCTATATAAATTATAGCCATAAACTTTTCCTGCAGTGCAGCCTAATTAATTCTTGTTCTATACACAAAGGGAAATGCTGGGTGACAAATGGGTGTGAAGCCAGAAAGCTGCCAGGTCTGCAAAACATTTTCTACTTCAATTTATAAGCAATTTTGCAGTAAATCATCAACCAGAACCTGGAATCTCAGGAATCTCTGAGTGTCCAAACCACATTATATCACTTATCAAAGAAAGAAGGAAAAAGAGTTTAAAGACATCTCATTTTTCAGTTCTAACCCACATCAAAATCTAGAAGCTCTGTGTAATCTATTATTCTGTTCTGGGTAAGGTTTTAGTACCAAAGATATATATTTCAAGCAAAAATGACACTATAGGTTGATGCAGCCCATTCCTCTATGCCTAGAAGTACTGTATCATGTATCCATTACCATAAGAAATATTCCCAGACTTACCTGGGAATAAGCACACAACTATTTCTACCCCCTCCTTCAATCCAAGCAAAACGTACACAATCAAGCCAAGCTGAAGGGTTCAACAGTGAGCCACCATGGAAAACAGGTGGGAAATAGTCCAAGGAAAGGAGGCTACTGGAGAGGAAAATGGAAACTCAGAAAACAAAGAGGAAAGCTGGGCTGCCTCTCGGTAGTCAGACCCTTCCCCCATACCTAACCCGAGGCTGCCACTGGTCTATTCTCTGCCCCAATAGTTTTTACCTTTTCCAGAATGTCACATAAATGGAATTTTAAATTGTATAACCTTTTGAGAATATGCGTTTCACTTAGTATAATACCTCTGACAGTCATCCATGTGTTTGTATGTATCTATAGTTTATTCCTGTTCTTGCTGAGTAATGTACCACGATTTGTGTATCCATTTGCCCAAAGAAGGACATTTGGGCTGTTTCCAGTTTTTGGTGATTATGAATAATGCAGCTATGAACATTCATGTACAAGTCTTTGTGTGAACACATGTTTTCTTTTCTCTAGGGTAAATATCTGAGAGGGGGACTGCTAGATCAGGAACACAGGGTAAATATGTTTAGCTTTATAAAACACTGCTAAACAGTTTTTCCAAAGTAGATGTACTGTTTTGCATTCCCACTAGCAATATATGAAAGTTCCAGTTGCTCTGCATTCTTGTCAGCACTTGGTATTGTCAGGTGTGTGCTTGCTTTTAGCCATTCTAGTAAGTTTGTGGAGGTACCTCATTGTGGTTTTTATTTACATCTCCCTAAACACTAATGATTATGCTAAACATCTTTTGAAGTGCTTATTTGCCATCATATACCTTCTTTGGTAAAGTGTCTATTGAATTCTTTTGCCTT
>NW_012148519.1:2042931-2044034 GCF_000956105.1 Propithecus coquereli
CCCGGCCTTATCTATTTCTTTATCACCTAAAAAAGTCATACCTGACTATAAGGGAGGGATAAAAAGATAGATCAGGTGATCTCCTGAAGGCCTTCTGGCTCTCCTAAAACAGCCTGTGGAAAACAGCATCTTTAGAAAAACAGAAGAAAAATACCTACTACTCACATTCTAAGCCTTCTGTCCTTCAACAAATTCACCTCCATATTTCTCCTGCCTTCATTCCTTTAGCTTTCGCATTTATTCCCTATCTGTATTCCCTCATACTTTCTTTGAAAAGGGGAGGATAAAAGCCCTCAGGTAAAAGGGTGAAGTTAAAGCATATGCATAGTGAGTGGGCAGTGTGGCCAACTATTGTGAGGCTAAGCAGACCTCAGTTTCTGCGTGGCCTTTTGCCTCTAACCAACTGTGTGACCTTAAACCAGTTACTAACCTCTTTAAGCCTTGACTTCCTCATTTTTACAACAGTTACTAGCACCCATTTTATAGGGTGCTGTAAGAACTAAAGGAGACATTTGCACAGCCAATTCAGCGCATGAGAATTGAGTATACTGGCATCTAGCATCATACTGCACAATAAAAATACCAAGATGGAAGTAAATTGATAATCGCTGTTCTCGAAATGTCATATTTGATTTCTTTTTACTCATGTTCTTATATCTCATGAGTCTCACTTGAGGACACCAGAAATGCTTTCTAATTACTTGAGTCAGAATGTTTGTCTCTGCCCCCCGCCCCCGACACTGTTGACATTTGTGTAGCATACATTATGTACTATCTTGAGGATATAAGAATCTTTAAGACTGAACAGCTTCTGTACCTATAAAAATCTTTCTCATATGAAACAATATTAATAGCCATTATGAAAAACTCTTCTCAAAATAGTAGCATTTTGGATTTTTCCAGAGGCAAATTTACTCACTGTCCCAAGAAAATTAGGAACTGGTAGATCTGAGACTAAACACCAAGCAAAACAATCAATATTATATAAAAGTCATTAAAAATTACCAAAGAACTCAAGCTAAAGTCAAGTATGTTCAAGTATGACAAACTTTCAAAGCAGGTCATATGTGCAAACTTATTTGGGGACAGGTTATAAATATAAT
>NW_012148519.1:2044084-2047032 GCF_000956105.1 Propithecus coquereli
ATTTGGATACATTGTCTCCCTAAGGAGTTTCAGCGAGTTATGAAATAGTTGTTATTCACAATCAAAAAGTAAAAAAAAAAAAAAAAAAGGGAAGAAAGAAAGAAAAAGAAAAAGCAGGATTAACTGCAATTGCTCCTACAACTGAGAAACTTGCATCTTGCACTTTTACCATGTAAATAATGCACAGATCCTGCGGGAACATGCCAAACACCAGGATTCTTAATTAATGGAGCTCTTTAATGTGCAAATCAGGAACAAATTGCAAGTTCTGACTTGCATTGATTATGAAAACATTAATTGAATGAGCAAGACCCTAAAAAAGACAGAATCCCAAGTCTTCCAAGAGACCAAAAGAATACAAAGCTCTGGAAGCCAGACAAGTCTGACCAATGTCTAAAACACAAAGCTAAAACTGAGTGCTCTCCCCAGTATACAAAGAATTAAAAAACAAGAAACAAAAAACCCAATAGTTGAATCAGAAACCAATTACTATATATTCTACCACCATCTTGCATTAAACAGAAAAATGAATGTTTATTCCAGAAGCTTACAGACACTGCTTTAAGCGGGGGTGGGGAACCACTTTACATATACACACACATACTTACATGTATATAGGTGCAACAAAACAATGCTGTCTCTTTAAAAAAAAATTCATCCTATATAAATTATAGCCATAAACTTTTCCTGCAGTGCAGCCTAATTAATTCTTGTTCTATACACAAAGGGAAATGCTGGGTGACAAATGGGTGTGAAGCCAGAAAGCTGCCAGGTCTGCAAAACATTTTCTACTTCAATTTATAAGCAATTTTGCAGTAAATCATCAACCAGAACCTGGAATCTCAGGAATCTCTGAGTGTCCAAACCACATTATATCACTTATCAAAGAAAGAAGGAAAAAGAGTTTAAAGACATCTCATTTTTCAGTTCTAACCCACATCAAAATCTAGAAGCTCTGTGTAATCTATTATTCTGTTCTGGGTAAGGTTTTAGTACCAAAGATATATATTTCAAGCAAAAATGACACTATAGGTTGATGCAGCCCATTCCTCTATGCCTAGAAGTACTGTATCATGTATCCATTACCATAAGAAATATTCCCAGACTTACCTGGGAATAAGCACACAACTATTTCTACCCCCTCCTTCAATCCAAGCAAAACGTACACAATCAAGCCAAGCTGAAGGGTTCAACAGTGAGCCACCATGGAAAACAGGTGGGAAATAGTCCAAGGAAAGGAGGCTACTGGAGAGGAAAATGGAAACTCAGAAAACAAAGAGGAAAGCTGGGCTGCCTCTCGGTAGTCAGACCCTTCCCCCATACCTAACCCGAGGCTGCCACTGGTCTATTCTCTGCCCCAATAGTTTTTACCTTTTCCAGAATGTCACATAAATGGAATTTTAAATTGTATAACCTTTTGAGAATATGCGTTTCACTTAGTATAATACCTCTGACAGTCATCCATGTGTTTGTATGTATCTATAGTTTATTCCTGTTCTTGCTGAGTAATGTACCACGATTTGTGTATCCATTTGCCCAAAGAAGGACATTTGGGCTGTTTCCAGTTTTTGGTGATTATGAATAATGCAGCTATGAACATTCATGTACAAGTCTTTGTGTGAACACATGTTTTCTTTTCTCTAGGGTAAATATCTGAGAGGGGGACTGCTAGATCAGGAACACAGGGTAAATATGTTTAGCTTTATAAAACACTGCTAAACAGTTTTTCCAAAGTAGATGTACTGTTTTGCATTCCCACTAGCAATATATGAAAGTTCCAGTTGCTCTGCATTCTTGTCAGCACTTGGTATTGTCAGGTGTGTGCTTGCTTTTAGCCATTCTAGTAAGTTTGTGGAGGTACCTCATTGTGGTTTTTATTTACATCTCCCTAAACACTAATGATTATGCTAAACATCTTTTGAAGTGCTTATTTGCCATCATATACCTTCTTTGGTAAAGTGTCTATTGAATTCTTTTGCCTTCTTTTTCTTTTGGGGACAGGGTCTCTCTCTGTCACCCAGGCTAGAGTGCAGTGGCATCACGTAACTCACTGTAACCTCAAATTCCTGGGCTCAAGTAATCCTCCTGCCTCAGCCTCCTGAGTAGCTTGGACTACAGGCGCACACTGCCATGCCCAGCTTATTTTTCTATCTTTAGTAGAGACCCATCTTGCTCTTACTCAGGCTGGTCTCAAACTCCTGATCTCAAGCAATCCTCCCACCTCAGCCTCCCAACCATTTTTTTAAGGTGTATTTTTTTACTGTTGAGTTTGGAGAGCTCTTTATCCATATTCTGTATACTAGTCCTTTGTCCAAAATGTGATTTGCAAACATTTCCTCTGGGTCTGTAGCTTGTCTTTTCATTCTGTTAACATGTCTTTCACAGAGCAAAAGATTTTAATTCTGATTTGGCCCAATTATTATTTTGTTATTTTATGGATCACGTTTTTTTCTTTCCTTTTTTTCCAGACAGGATCTCACTCCGTCTCCCAGGTCAGGGTGTAGTGGTGTCATCATAGCTTGCTTTAACCTCAAATTCCTGGGCTCAACCGATCCTCCACCTTGGCCTTCCAAAGTGCTAGGATTACTTCCAAAGTGCCAGGGTGAGCCACCATTCGTGGCTGCATTGTGCTTTTCATACTGTATATGAGAACTCTTCGCGGTTAACCCAACGTCATGAGGATTTTTCTCCCATGTGTTCTTCAAAACACTTTATAGTTTTATGATTTACACTGAAGTCCATGTAAATTGACTATTCGTGTTTTTATATCGAGTGTGAGATATAGGTTAAAGTTCATTTTTTTGCAAATGAATGCACAATTGTTACAGCACCATTTGTTGAGAAGACCATCCTGTCTCCACTGACGTGACTTTGCACCTTTGTAAAAAATGAATTGCCCATTATTTGTGTGAATCTATTTCTGAACTCTCTATTCTAGTCCACTGATT
>NW_012148519.1:2049768-2051488 GCF_000956105.1 Propithecus coquereli
AAGGTCAAGGATAACCACCACGTTACTAAATTAAATAGTCAACCCTCAATCCCCATCTGTTGGCAGCATTCTCATCTTTCATACCAGAGAATAAATAAATCAAGAAATAGAGCTATAAACAAATTATCTAAAATTACAGAAGTAAAACAGAAATAAAATGAGACTGAATGTAAGGCAAGGGAGTATTGTCTTCCTGAATGCTCTGTACTACTTACCATATTCACGTGTGATTTTAATAAAACTTAAGGTTTTAAAACATAAATAAAAATAGAGTAGCATCTTACACAGTAGTTAGGTTCGAAAGTCTGAGCACAAAGCAAAAACCAAGCTTTGACAAAACTACTTTGAAAATCCCTTATATTGCCCATAAAGTATAGCACTGCGCTACTGTTCAGTAAGTTTGACACAGTCTGTTTTCCTCTCAGATGTTAGAGCATACATCGTTTCATCAACTAAACACAGATGATTACATTTAAAGACCAGCCTGTACAAAGACTGCATGCTGTAACTTTAAACACTAGATTCATACTCTGTTTATTGAGATGCTCACTGGAGAGGTATCTGGGAACAAAAAATAAACAAGGCAATAAAAGATTCTGCCCACCATCTCATGCTTACTCTACAGCATTTGCACACTGAATAAAATGGCAGGCACAATTATTGGCACTATAGAAACTGTTTCTTTCTCCCTTTTTTTCTTTTGGCCAGGTACATGTAGTTATATCTGAGTTAATTAAATGTATGTATAAAGAGGGCCCATCGTGCAATGATATGCACAACTTCAGCATGAATATATTGGATAGAGTGATCCTACCATGGAACTACCAGCTACTACTCCAACTCAGGGATGCTTCCTTACCTAACTCATCACTACTAAGAACTGTTTCTGGTGCTGAGGACAACCCTCACTAAGAAAGCCAACCTCAAAACAGTAAAAATGAATTTTCCAACTAGATGGTTTTCAACAGTTTTTAAGGTACCCTTTGCATCCATGGCTCTGTGACAGATCTAGGTATCATCTTTTCAGGGTAGGTGGAATCACTGCATAAGAATCTGACATTCTCCTCCTGGTTCTACCACTTGGTTACTTTTGAAAAGCACCTGCTCTGTGATCCAACTTTACTCTCTACGTAATATAAATGCCTAATTAACTAGGTTGGGCAAAGTAGTAGCTCAATAGGGACCAAAAGTCTGCCTACACAGAACTCATTCTCTAATAAATAGACAAAACATAGCAAATATTATTTCAATGCTAAGCCAACAGGTATTATGTAAATAACAAACAGAAAGTTATCAAGAAATGATTGCTTTCATTTCCCACCTACAGTTTAGGAAAAATAGATCAATAATACCCTGTGGAGGCAGGAGTGTAGGAAAACAACTGTTACAGATGAGAATTTAAATTGTTACCATTCTTCTAAGGGCTAGTTTGGCAATATATTCCAAAAGCCTTAAAAAAAAGAAAAAAAGGACAAGTCCTTTGTCCCAGCAATGGCATTCCCAGGGAATGTAGATCTGTGTAGGTACAATACAGTATCCACTAGTTACACGTGGCTATTGAGCCCTTGAAATGTGGCTAGTCCAAACTGAGATGAGCTGTAAGTATAGAATACGCTCTGGATTTCAAAGACTTAATGTGAAAAAAAGAATGTAAAATGTCTCATTAACATTTTGATATTGATTACATGCTAAAATTATAATACTTTTGATATATTAGGTT
>NW_012148519.1:2051538-2052698 GCF_000956105.1 Propithecus coquereli
ACACACACACACAAATGTTTGTGGCAACTTTATTTGTAATAGCCAAAAATCGGAAAAAAAACAAATTGTGGTATATCCACACAATGAAACACTACTCCATAATAAAAGGCAATGTACAATGTACATGAAAAAACATGGATGAATCTCAAAATAATTATGCTGAATAACAGCCAGACAAAAAAGGGATACATTCCTTTTTTTGTCTGATTCCATTTATATAAAATTCTAGAAAATGCAAACTAATCTATAGTGACAACAGATTAGCGATTGTCTAAGGATGGACAGAGACGGGCAGGGAGGAAAGATTACAAAGATGTTGAGGAAACTTCTGCAGATGAGGAATATGTTCATTATCTTGATTGAAGTGATGGTTTCATGGGTGTATACAAATGTCAAATTATACACTGGACATATGGACATTTTCTTTTGTGTCAATTATACCTCAATGATCAGGTTTAAAATAAAAAAAAGCATATGGACAAACAATAACTGACTTAGCAAACCTGAGCAAGATGACTCTGATGTTAGCAATAAATAAGAAAGACAAGTAATCCCACTTATAGTCCAAAGACAGAACCCCACAAGATTTAGGAATTGGCAGTGCCGGGCACCTCTAAAAGAGATGAAGGCAGAACTAAAAACAATTAAGCGGTTAATGTCATCCCTTTTCCTCACTTAGGCAGAAGTTTATAGGCTTACCCTTAAAGAGAGTTGTCCTTCCACAGAGCCTGCAGAAGGAGCACAACCCAGCTGACACTTTGATTTTAAGACTTCTAACCTCCAAAACTGTCAGATAATAAATGTGTGCTAAGTCACCAAGCTTGTGGTAATTTGTTACAGCAACAATAGGAAACTAACAATAGGCAATACTTTAAAATTCTGAAGGAAAGTAATTTTCAACCTAGAAATATATACCCAATCAAAGAAGAATATATCAATGAAGAATATGGGCAGAGTATTTTTAAACCTACAAGAACTCCATTTACTTTCCATGCATGTTTGGCAGCAAACTGACAAAGCAAACTGAGATAACAGAAGACAAGGGAGCCCAAAAGCCTGAAAACAGTAGCTCCATCCCAGAAGAGCAATGACAGGAAGTTCCAAGCATACAACTGTGCACTACTCCCAGAGAACCACCAATTCGAACTGGAAAAATTTAA
>NW_012148519.1:2055703-2100413 GCF_000956105.1 Propithecus coquereli
TATATAAAATAGAATACTCTGTAACCACTGAAAATGCTGATGTACATCTAAATATACTGACATGAAATAATGTATTAAGTAGAAAAAAAGCTTAAAAATAGTACATATTTATATAATTCCATTTTTTTAAAGAGTGTGTGTGTGTGTGTGGCGCGCATGCAAGCACAAAAAAAAGGTATGGAAGGATATTCATCAAAACGGCAACTATAGTTACCCTCTAGGCAGTAGGATTACAGTTGATCCTTATTTTCTTCTTTATGCTTTTATGTATTTTCTGAATTTCTGAAATAAGCATGACATACTTTATAATTAGAACAGTAAAGCTATTTTAAAAAATGACAGCCATCGGCTGAAACAAAAAGATCAATCTTACCTCCTCTTGGCTAGATGAGGTCTACGGTAATAAGGGTCCTTAAGCCTACAAAATGCCATACTTGGAGAAAGCTGCAAGTGTCTCTGTCCCAAGCAATACTTAAACCCATCTCAAGTAATTAAGAACATTTCAGGGTTCTACATATCACTGTGAGAACTTTGCCATGAACCCATAAAGTGTTAATTGAGAGAACTCTCAAACAGGCATTCATGGATTTGTCACCTAAGGCAACTAAGTAATTAAAAAGGTGAGGATCTCACTGATAAAATTGGTTGCCTATGGGATAGGGGACTGGGTGGCAAGAGCACAGAAGTGAGAAGGATGATTTTCCTGTATAGTCTTTAGTATCTTTTGAATTCTGAACCATGTGAATTTACTGCCTCCTTAAAAATAAACAAAAATTTAGGCTGGGCACCACAGCTCAGGAATTTGAGGTTACAGTGAGCTATGATGATGCCACTGCACTCCATCCTGGACAACAGAGCGAGAATATATCTCAAAAAAAAAAAAAAGGAAAAAGTAAAAAATTTTATACCATTCAAGTCACAATATTTGGGGGTCTCAGGGAAGGGCCACAAAGACATAAGAGGGCAAATATAAACTAGAACTGGGAAGATGGGGGGAGCAAACAAAATATAATTTATTAATAGTGAAATTTGTTTTTATATTCTTAAGTAAAAAATTTTAATACTTCCTCTGTATTTATATTACATTATACTGTGTTCTTTGATGTTTTGCTTATGGGAAATATCAAAATGTCAACCATTGTTTCTATTAAAGGTCTTTAATGATATTGCATTTTAGACCTATAATGAAACACGGTGCTCACTGCAGTTTGTAATGCATCTCATTAAATACATTAATAACATGCATTTCACTAAAAGGTCAACTTATTATGGGTGAAGTTTAGCTTTCCTTTAATCACTTCATTTAAAGCTATGGAGCAAACTCTAAAAAAGACAATAGAGAGGTCCTGTTACAGAAATGCTCTCTCAATTCTCCCAACCATCCAAATCAGTTATGCTTATTAAGAAATAATTGTTAGTGTTTTTATGTGGGATAATGGTATTATGATTTTTTAAAAGATCCTTATCTTTTAGACATACATGTTGAAAGATTTACTGATAAAATGAAAGAATGTCTATTATCTGCTTCAAAACAGAAGGGCAGGGAGTTAGTATAACTAGAAGACTGGCAGCCAGGCATGGTGGTTCACACCAGTAATCCTAGCATTTTGGGAGGCCAAGGCAGGAGGATTGCTTGAGGTCAGGAGTTCGAGACCAGCATGGGCAAGACAAGACCCGGTCTCTACAAAAAAATAGAAAAATTAGCCTGCCCTGGTGGCGTGCACCTGTAGTCCCAGTTACTAGGGAGGCTGAGGCACGAGGATTACTTGAGCCCAGGAGTTTGAGGATGCAATTGAACTATGATGATGCCACTACACTCTAGCCTGGGCATGACAGAGCCAGATCCCATCTCAAAAAAAAAAAAAAAAAAAGAAAAAGAAGAAAGATTGGCCATGAGTTGATCACTGCTTAAGCTGGTGAAGGTATATGGGGGTTCATTGTACTATTCTCTCTACTTTTTTTTCTTTTTCTTTCTTTTTTTAACAGATTCAGACTGAAATATTCTCTCTACTTTTATATTGGTTTGATACATTCCATAATGAAAAATTTTAAATAACTCAGGCTGAAATTTCCTTAAGTAACTTGCTTTCTTCCTTACATATCATTGACACCAACATAAAAGGCTCACCTCCTAACACTGCAGAGCATTTCAGAAGAAAGAGAGAAAAAGCAAACCTCTTTAGAGAAATGGTTTATGCACAGAAAATCCCTTAATTTTGTTAAGGTTACTTCATGACTTACCATTCATGCAGCCACTGAAATATCAACAGATTTCTCTGAAATCACTTCACAATTCAAGAGTTTAAATTACCAGTATATAACACTTAGGTGATCGGGGACTAAATTTATGTGTATAGGGTGGCGAGGAAGATTTAGTTTCTGAAAAGTAGAGTTTAGGGTGCTGAATGTACAAAGGCATGGCGCTCAGGAGTTTACTGTGGCGAGAATATAGCTGGAAATCTGCTATTTTAGAGGCAGAAGTTAGAGCTATGAGATCAAATGACAGTGTCAAGGAGAGAATACATATAGAGAAAACACAACCTGAGGACAGGACTCTAAATGCAATGAAATTTATATTGAAAGTATAAAAGAAGAGCCTGAGAATGGGAGAGATTTGAAATGCAGGAAAACCCAAATAACATATGTAGTGGCACCAAAGCCAAAGAAAAGTATTTCAAGGAAAGGTTAAATGCTTCAGGAAGGCAGTAGTGGGGTTTGACAATAAGGAAATCTGTAGCCACTTTTCCATAGTGTCATAAGAGGCTGAACCTGAATTATAAGTATTAGTAGATTGTAACACTACCCATTTTCCAGAACAAATAGTTAGTATGAATTCTACAGGGAATCAGAATACTAATAAAAAAAAAAAACACAAAAGACAGTGGGGATGATGGTTACTTACACTAATAACAATGAAATGAACATTCCTTGTTCATATGGTTGAACGCTGCCAAAAGCCTCTTTCAGCGGAAAAAGATACCCATACCTAACATTTATGGCATGATGTGTGCCAGACACTGTGCTAATGCTTTATATTGATTACGTTCTTTAATCCTCACAACCATATTATCCCCATTTTACTGTGAAGTTGAGTAATTAGCCCAAGGTCACATTGCTAATCCATTGCTGAGATGAAATCTAAACCCAGGCAGTCTGACTTTAACTACTCTGTAAGACCAAGTAAATTGAAAAGAGATTTAATTAAAGACAATAAGTTCTATTAATAGTTTGTTCTAGGCTTGGTACAAATTCAGCCTGTGTTGCACACCAGCCATATAGCACAGTATATATTTGTCATCCAGAGTAATGTAGCTGAGAAATTTTTCTTAAATTACATTTGACAAGACAGGCAAGTACATACAACATATTATTTCATGTTGCCAAAAGAAAATTGAAACAAACAAAAATTAGCTACCCTTCTGATGCACAGAAATTCTGGTTATTAGAGAATTCACTATCCTCCCATCTTTGAATATGTGATACCAAACATATCACATGTTCCTTTCTTCCTCCTCCTCCACCACAAACCACTCTGTCAGATTAATAGACATCTGTCAGATTAACTGAATTCACCAATGAGGCAAAGAAACAATTGATTAAGTACAAAAAGATTTAAAAGATCAGAACAAAATAAAATTTAAACAACATTAGAATGGCTAAAGAAATTAAACGGTATCCAAGAATAAGAATGAATCCATTATACCAGACACTGACTAACCCTTAAAAATCTGTATTTTAAGATGAATAAAAAAAAAAGGAAAAGGCTCAAGCAAGAAGAATAACGAATAACAAGAGAAAAGGTTTTATTGTGAAACATTTAAGACATTTAATCTAGAGCAGTCTAGGTCTCATTCCAAAGGCATATCAGGAATTGGGGTACTAGGGCATTAAAAATAGCAGCGAAGTGCTCCAAAAATCTCAAAAAAAATTGAAAACCATCAATCTATTATCTATTTAAGGGAGGAAGAAGGCAAAGATGGGGGAGGAGGGCATAAAAGACCCACCCTAACAGATTATTCAAGGTTCCTGGAAGGATTCCCCAGACTTTTCACACAGGAAACAGACTTCAAGTATGACAGGACACAAAACCTAAAAACTAGACTCTAGGAAGTCACATTCCTAATAAAACAGGTATTTTCCCACAAGAAATGTCCAATGAATTCCCTACCCTAGAAATCCTATTAATTTATCGTGAATGGTTTAAGGTGATTCTACCTAGAAGTAGATGCCAAATTAGATGCCCTCCTCGGGTCAAGTCCCTTCCAATTCTTAACTCCATGATAATTAAAGTTTTAAAGAGCAAACGAAAACACTAAGTCAGCGTACAAATAAGAAACAGTGATTCCGCCTACGGCCATACGACCCTGTACACACCTGATCTCATCTGATCTTGGAAGCTAAGCAGGGTCGGGCCTGGTTAGTACTTGGATGGGAGAAACAGTGATTCCAACCACAGTGCACTCATTCCAAATCCCCTTCTGCCCCAGTCCTTCAGTGCCACTGGGCACACAGGCAAGCAGCACATAGCAGGGAGTGGTGCAAAAGGAAGACACCTAGATCATAAGACAGAAAAGCTGGAGTTTTGTCTCTACCATGCAGGAACAAGCTCTGCAACTTTGGACAAGTTATTGTGGGCAATAACTCAGTTCTCTCATCTATAAAATGAGGGGACTAGGAATCAAATAATCTCTAAATCCTTTTCTCTTCTAGAATTCTTTGACTTATCGTCAGCAATTCTCTTCCAAAACTTGTTCCTCCCTCCACGCCACCCAAAGAAAAATGAATAAGATTATCTTAACGCGTTGTTCTATAATAAAAACCTCCCAAACAAAGGAAGACGTCTTTTAAGCACATGATACAACCAACTTAAATGAACTGAATTTAGTCATTCTTTCTCTTTTGTCTATACCAGTGGGTTTTTAAGTATGTTCCCTGAGCTTTAAAGAAGTTAACTCAGGGACCGGGCGCTGTGGCTCACACCTGTAATCCTAGCTCTCTGGGAGGCCAAGGCGGGCGGATTGTTTGAGCTCAGGAGTTCGAGACCAGCCTGAGCAAGAGCGAGATCCCGTCTCCACTAAAAATTAGAAAGAAATTAATCGGACAGCTAAAAATATATAGAAAAAATTAGCCGGGCATGGTGGCGCATGCCTGTAGTCCCAGCTACTTGGGAGGCTGAGGCAGAAGGATCCTTGAGTCCAGGAGTTTGAGGTTGCTGTGAGCTAGGCTGACGCCACGGCACTCTAGCCCAGGCAACAGAGCCAGACTCTGTCTCAGAAAAAAAAAAAAGAAATTAACTCAGAAAGCCAATAGGAAGGGGGAAGGGAGAGAGAGGGCAGGTGAGAAGAAAGCAGAATAGATGTGGCTCAAGCACCCAGTCCATTTCAGTCAAAGCTGTCTTCATTTGACAAAAGTAGTTCTAAGTATCTCAATAGGGAATAAGTAAGTACTCTTACTATTTTTCAGGGCGCTGGCAAATTCTGGGCCACCTCTGTCCTTGAAAACTGGGAAAACATCTGGTTGAGGAAGTTGGTTGGTGGTCAACAGAGCTTTTTGTAGTTTGATCCTTCCTTCCAAGAGCTGGTCCCACAGTGCTGAGAAAGAAAAAATAATCCCATCCCTCAATTATAAAGTCTTCCAGGGGGTGCGGAGTGGTGGAGAGACAGGAAATCATACCAGTCTCTAAGCACCACAGCTTCTATCAGTTTTATGCCATGGAAACAAACATTCTATCATAGGAAATAAATTCAGTATCTTCGAAGCAAGTATTTGCTACATGAGAGCAGGAATGCTAAAACCCAAGGAGAAGAGAAAACACTCTTCTCTTCGATCTCTCACAGTTGCGGGAAGTACTAGAGCAGAACCGGCTAAGCAGCTCAGTGCAGAAATGGCTGGCTAAGCATAGAGGAATGGGGCTTTAGGCCTCTGGGTAAGTAGGGCATGTCACAAACTAATTGGAAGGAAACAGGAGAGACAGAACAGACAAAAACAAACAAAAAGTAGACCGAATGCAGATACTTTGAAGAATAGGTAGTCAGCAAAACCATGTACAAACCTATCTGGTTCTTCACAGCTCTTCCTTTCTCCACTTCCTCAGAAACTTTGACACTGGAGAAGGTCATCACTACACCGTCGTCTTCACTGCTCCTGTCTCCGCCAGCTCTGCCTTCCTCACTCTCGCCCTCCAAGTCTTCCTCACTGTCCCCTTCTTCCATGCCACTCTCCTCCTCTTCGTCTTCCTCCTCCTCACTGCTCCCAAGGTCATCCATTCCCTCAGTAAATTTCTCAAAGTCACTGATGTTCTGGACACTGAAGCCCAGTGTTTCTGCAGAGCGGCTTCTGCTCTTCTTCCTCCAGGCCAGACTGCTCTTGCCATCATCACCACTGTCCTGTTCCTCAGCGGCACTCAGGTCATCCTCGTCAGATTCCTCCAGACCCAGGCCCTCTGAATCTCCATCTCCAGACCCTTCCTCATCAGATATTTCCTTCTCTGAACAAGAAGGGAGGGAAGAAAGAGAAAAATGGGTGTTACCTAAAGAAAAATACCAGGCCATATCTTTCATCTTAACGAAAGCACTATGGCACCTTTCAGGGGGAAAAACATGTATTATTGTATCCAATTCAACAAATATTTATTACACATCTACTGTCTCTAAAATGCTAAGGAGGAAGCAAAGATGAATAGAACATGGGCCCTACCCTACGAAAAGTTACAGTGGGAATGACAGACTCACAAAAACTACAATTCAAGAAAGAATTAAAGGTGCTTTGACAAAATTTCTCCCTCCTGTTGGTTATCGAATTTCAATAACTCAGAATATTTTAACTGTGGGGCAAGTGACTTTAAGCAAGGCTACATATAAGGAAGAGGTAGTATTTGGTCTGGACCTTTACCAGTTAAGATTTCAACTGGTGTTTGGATTACCAGTTTTCCCAAACCTGCATCTGAAAAAATGTATCTCTGTCAAAACTGTGCACCCTATTTACTAAATATTTATTAAGCACTCATTATAAGATAGGCTAAGGAAAGACAAATAGAATTTAATGCCTGCAGGGAGGAGTTCATAGTCTAGTGGGAGTGGTAGATATGTATACCAATAATTCTATTACAATGTCATTAATACACTGTATATAGAGAAGGAACCACCTAACTCTCCTGGAAAGGTGAGGGATGGCTTCATGTGGAGGAGCCATTTATAATCTTACTTATGAAGCAAAAGGAAACAGCTCATCAGACAGCCAAGGGGGAAGAAAAACAGGAAACAGCACTGGAGTGCAGAATGAACAAGAAGTGGTGGGACATGAGCCTAGACTCTAGAGAGTTGCTCAGGGACCCAATCAGGAAGGGTCGTATCTTCCATGAGAAGGAGTTTCAACTTGATCCTATAACAGAGTGCTAGTTAAGGCTCCTGGATTTATTTATGCTTAGCATCTCTCTCGATACCTGGAGGTTTTTTACTATTTATTCAACCTATTACATGGTAGACCGTAAAAGCTCCATATACTGCAAGCATGATTATTAGATACAGTGATCAATTGCCAATAACATCCTTCAATAAAATAAAGATTTTATGAAAACATGATGGGTCTTCAGTACTTCTTTACAGAGGTATAAACTTAAGACACAGATAAAACTGTCAAAAATATAAACACAAAAACTACATACAAAAACAGTTAACAGAAATAATCCATTCAATTCTTCAATGTGTGCCAGTTCTTCAGATTAAGAAACATTCATACAGAGTAGTAGTTAAGAGTGTAGATCTTGGAGTCAGATTGTCTTCATTTAAATCCTGGCTCTTCCACCTACTAGCTATATGACCTTGAGCAACTTAACCAATTTGCCCCTCAATTTCCTTATCTGTAAAATGGGGATAAGTAATACCAACCTCTTGGACTACTGGGAGGATTAAATGAGATGATACATGTTAATGACAATGGCGATAACATTTTTTGAGGACATACTGCGTCCCAGGCTCTTAGAACTTAAATTATAGAGCTAAATACAGTGCCTGACACATGGTAAGAATGCAATAAATATTATCATATTGGTCTCATGATTGGTTCCTTTATCAGTCTCTAGGCAAAGAATATGAAACGAGCTTATCAGGAGCTCCCAGAACTACATCAAGGACTAAATCATAGATATCATAGCCTGAATGCTAGTTCCTTTTATATTATCTGTGGATTCTTAAACATGACACTCTGACCTCTCTAAAGGAAAACAAATCACATCCTCTCAATAATCACCACATCTGGCCCCTTCTTCCAGCCTAAGAAACTTACAATTCTTTAAAACTATAAGCTTACATCCTCCAAACTCTCTTGCAGGGAAAGAAGAACAGATTATGATATTTTTATAATGGCAAAAAGTGAGTTTCACAAATAACTAATATTATACAGTGATTCAATGCAGGCCTGAAAAACTGAAGGAAAAAGGTCAAAATTCAAGAGCAGCATGCTCATCAGACACAATGCTTTGTCAATACATAGCCCTCTCCGATACCCACTATGCACTGCCTTTTTCATTCCATTTTAGTGTGAACATAAGGATTATATAGCAACTTAACCACTCTTGGCTTTAGATTCCTTATAAAGTGAAATGAAGTTACCTCTACGGCCCTTTCTACTACCAAATCAATGGCCTCTTCTACAGTAATAGGTAGGGCACAGAGACTAATCTTGCAGATACCATCCAGAAAAAAAAATTTTTTTTAATCCTAAAAAATTAGGTAAGAAAAGAGTTCCATACAAATATGTCTACTCACCAGATGAACCTGGCAGAGTCTGCTCCCAATGGTCTGCTTTCCAAGCTTTTCTAGAGGTGGTCTTGCCAGAATACCTTTCATCTGTGTCCAAGAGGGAGGCTGATGCCAGTTTTCTAATGCTACCCACTGCCAGGAAATCACCTTCCCCATCTTCCCCTTCATCAAATCTGTCAATCACTCTCGCAGCAGTGGCTGTTGGAGGAGGGGGAAAAGTAATCAGAATCTGCAGGTTAGAAGGAACTTTAATGTAAACTTCGTTCAACCCTTTCAACTTATACTTGAATGTCCTCTGTAAAATCCCCATCAACTTCCAAGAACAGGAAACTCATTACCTCCCAAGGTAGAACACTGTCTTATTGCTGTTTCTGAACAGAAAGCTGACTCCCTGCATCTACTAGTGGGATATATTTCTAAACCTTGGATCATATAAAACTAGTCTAATTCCTCTTCCATGTGTGACAGTCACTCCAATATCATAATAAGATCAGCCATCATGTTCTGTCCTCACTCTGTCCCATCCCTCAGAGAGTTTTCCTCACTTATCCTGGCTAAACAGCCCCCAGTTCCTTCAAATCATATTCCTAAGACACGGTTCGGCACTCACATTTATCCCTCATTCTCCCTTCCGCACATTTCTCTGACTCATGTCTAAAGCAGGATTACTCCCAGCTAGACCTGGAACATCAGCTTATAGAACAGCAGTCCCAGTCGTCAGCCCCTGAGCAAGTCTCTTGAGACCTTAAAGAGGACTAAACAGCACCAGAGAATCCTACTTCTTCATTCTCCAAGTTACTTCTTAGGGGCGACCAAAGTGAAAAACAACAACAAAAAAAGACGGCAGTTCCTTTGCCTCCGTTCTAACCAAACACCAGTAAGATAACTTCCAACTTGCTACGAGACTCTTTAGCTCCCTCCAACAGCCCTCGACCAAGTTAACTCGAAGACCAGCAGCTCCTTGCCTGAGTCCTCCGTCTGTTCAGCCCGAGCACCAAGTTTAAAGTGCGCGTAAAAAGACGCCGAAGCCCTCCTCCCGAGCACGGGAGCAACCCTAGCGGGCGGCAACTTTCCTCTGCGCAACGAGAAAGGCAGTAGGCCAGGCGGCGAGGCCCGGCGGCCGGGCCCTCACACGCCGCCCGCGAGACCCACCAGGCCTGCCCCAGTCAGGCCTCACCCTCCTCCGGGTCGGCCTCAGGATCCGCCTCGCGGGGTCGTGGGTTCAACAACTGTTCCAGCTGCAGAGCCAGGGGCTGCGGCCCCGCCATCGTCACCAGGTCTCAGTCCGCGCTGCGCGCGTGAATGTGCTCCTCAAGCCCCGGCCCAGACGCTCTCTCCCAGCCGGGTCCACTATCCCCGACACCAACTCGCAACACAGTCAAGGCACGCGAGCAAGCCGCCGTTCTGCTCCGGGCCGGCAACTTCCGGGAGAAGCGCGCCGGAGGGGGCGGGGCCTGCGCGTCACTACGGGCGTTGCTAGGATGAAGGCGGAAGCGCGCAGAAGGCTTAAGCCTGGGGACTGTAGCAGTCCGAACGCGCGTGCGCGTGCGTTGAAGGGGCGTGCTTTGAGACGCGGGAGCGCGCGGGAGCACGTGACAACTTCTGGCGTAGAGAGGAGCTTGCGATGCGCGCGGTCCGTGTGCTTTTGCATAAAATGTGACTCAAGATTTGTGCGAGATTTGTTTAGGAATAAAGCGTAATGTAGCCGGGGCCCACAGTGGCTAATTTGGGAAGGAGGAAAGAGTAAGGGGGAAGCTTTTCAAACCGCGGGTGCACATTCGGGCACTTACAGACTGCGACCCAAAACAGGTTTCACATTTCACAAATTAGAGGTGTCTGGGGCCAAGCACACAGCCCCCGACCTTTGGCGGCCAGGATTTGGGAATCCTAGGTCAGGAATATGCATGTGTAAGTGTGCGGCGGGCTGCCAGCGTCTTTATTAATAGGAATACTTAAGAATCACCATGGCTGCACATAAATAAAGATCGTTTCTGTAGCTTCTCCAAATAGCCTTGCCTGAACAGGGAAAAGGAGATAGGGTGGGGATTACTCTACTGCACACCCCTCAGTATTGATATCTTTGCTGTTCAGAGATGAGGGCATACTCGGACACCTGAAACTGGTGCACAAATGCAGAAAAACTCAGGTCCACCGTAAAGGGGGTAGACTCAAAATATAAAGACTTAATAGGATAAATTTAATTGTACTCAGGCACACGGAAAGATATGATTCCTTTACATTCTCTTTCCTTCATCAAACATTCTCTGACTGCCCACTGTGTGGCAGGCACTGCTAGATAAGATACAAGATGAGTAAGTTAGATTCTCTCCCCATGATGATCAGCTTAGGGGGGCAGACAAACATGTAAACAGAAACTAAAATAAGGGATGATAAGTGTGAGTACAAAATGATCTATCCCTCCAGTATCTGCTGGAGGTCACCTGTAGAGACCCAGAACCCCCTAAACAGAAACTGCCTCAAAAGGATCCAGAAAAGAGACACTAGTGGTGCACGGTGGCTGTGCCTCTTTTTGGATACAGCCCAGATTAGCTGAATCCTACAGCTGAGAAACTAGGGAACCCTCAGCTCCCCAGTGTTTCCTGTGGAAGCCTAGGGAAAAGAAGATCCCTGACTGTCACAATCTTCATATGCCCTTAGGGTCAAGAACAATGAAAGGACACCACTTTAGTGTGGCCTGTCTTATGTCCCATGTGGCTCTTGAAAAATGAAGACAAGGGATGCAGAGGGGCAGGAGAACCCCTCTTAAGGCAAACCCTCTTAGGGGTGGAAGGAAAAGAATGCCAGACTAGCTAGAGGGCTTGGGTGAAGAAAACTGCTTTTTACCATCGGTAAGAGAACTCAGGCTAGTCTGAGAACAGATTTTGGTTTTTGTTTTTAAACATGTCCTCTATAATTGCAGTCTTGTGCCTGCATCCAGGCATCCAGAGCAAAAGTGTGCTCCTTAGGCCTAGGCAACGTGCCATTGCCCTGAGCTTCAAAGGACAAAAATGTTTCTCCCATCCCACATTTAGGAAACTACCTCCCCCAATCCTCCTCTCTTGCTATTTTGGGCACTAGCTTAGAAAGCTGGCCTTCAAGGTAAAGAGAAGAGAGAAAAGGGAGAGGGAGGTGAGGCAGTGCAGAGACTACCTCTAAGCTGTCATGCAAACAGGACACTGCTGGCCAATTTGGGGGCTGTGCTGGGCAAACAGTAGAAAATGCAGTAGACCTGTTTACCTATTCTCCCTTCCCTGTCCTGGTCCCTACTGACTAGGGAAGCTGTTTTAGCAAGGAATCAAGACCACTCAACTACTATTGTCACACATCCCAGGGCCCCCAAAATGCTTCCCCTGCCTTCTTATCCCATACTGGAGGTAGGAAGAGGACTGCAGGAATGGAGGAAAGAGGAAAGAATTCTAAGACTCAAGATGCAACTAAGAGAAGTTGAGGTACAGGACAGGGGAGCAAACTCTCAAATGCTGTCTCTGGGGGCCCCTCCCTACCTGCCTTCTAGTGTCTTGAGATGATGGGGGAGGGGTTTCCTGATGGGGATAGGAATGGAGCTGGAAGATGGACTGTGGGAGGGATAGACTAGACTATACCTGTCTAGAAGAAATCTCAACCTGTGACTGCTTTAGAGATGAGAGCAGATGAGAGGAGCAGGGAAAGCAGTCCCCAAACAGAACAGTCCTCTCCAGAGAAGGCTGGAGGGTCTCCCAGTTCACAGCCGTCTGCCATGTAAGGGCTGCAAGGTTGCAAGGTGGCAAGCGGATATAGGAATAGCAGAGGATGGGCTTGGGTGACTTTAGACCCGCTCCCCTAGTTGTCCCAGACAACTGTCTGTTCACTTGACCAGAAGTTTCAAGAGTTTAGGAAAACCAGGTTGGATCTGCCTCTTTTTTCGGACGCCATCAACCCCCAGGTCCCAGACCCCTGGCAATGCCTGTCCGGCTCTCCGTGCATTCCATTTCCCCACTATGTCTCACCCCAAAGCAGGCCCCCAGCCTCGGCCAGCCCAGAGAAGTTGGGTGGGTGAGCTTCGGCTCCCTCGCCAGAGCAGATGGCGGCTCCCGGCTGCCGGAACCCTGAGGGCAGGTGGCGGGAGGTACAGAGGTGGCCGCTTTAAGATGGCCGCGGGGAGAAGCCAGGCTGCCAAGCCTGGCCGGAGACGAGGCTGCCCTCCCGGGCGGGCGGGAGGGGACCACAGCGGCCCTTCCCTCCGGCTCCCTCGCCTCTCCCGGGAGCTCCGCATAGGGATGGTGCGGCTCTTCCCCGCACCTCAGGACCAGAAGTGGGTAACGGGGCAAGGATGGGGAGGAGAACGGTCCCTGACATTTCCACACGTCCTCCTCCCGGGCCTTGGGCTGCAAATTTGACTGCGGAGCGTTGCCACCTGTTCGGGTGTTCGCTGAGATTCAGAATACCGCGCCGAGGGGAAAGACTGCGCGCTGCCACGGAGTTAGAATTGAATCTACACCGTGTGCCCAACTCTAAAACGCTTCTTTATCAAACACCCCGATTCCACAATAAAGCTGCTAAATAATTCAGCAGCCTTGATAGGAAAATGCAGCTTCCCAATGAGCATAGTTCAGTTAAATGAATGTCTTTAAAGGGGGGTGGGGAGTGGTGGCTATAATAAATAAGTTAGCTATGATTTAATGTATATAAGTGCTAAAAGGGCAAAAATAAGCCGATCCAGTGATTGCATATAAAGCAGATAAAGAAATGTGCTGCATGCAGAGGCTAGGAGTTTCGAAAGTCTCCCTTGTATTTCATAAATTTTTATTTCTGAAAGAACATTGCCAGATTCCTTCCTGATAGTTTCCCCCCATTAGATAAGCCATCATATGGATGCAGTGAAATATTGCTTATTTTAAAGCCTTCTCTGCAGGAAAGATAAACTTGGCGGTGTCTTAACAAAATATGAAAACAGCACTGGAAATTACATACCATTTAATGTAAAACCTTTGATTTTTAAATAAGGAAATAAATAATCCAGACTGAAATCTAGGTGATATGGAAAAGAAATTCTGGAACTCTAGTATCGTCTGATATTAACACACACATATACCCACATATGAGTATTTCACAGTAGATAAAATATTCAAAAATTTTCCAAGTCTAATGAAGGCTTGGAAAGGATTGAATTACTTTTCAGAACCTATTGGCAACTCCCAGTTGATACTTGATTTCTATATTAGTTATTTTTGTTCATCTTTCGGAGAAACTTAATATGTGTCTTGTGCCAGACAAAATAGTTTCCTTCTAGGGAACTTCAATGTGACAAATACCATAAAACAACAATTTCATATCAGTTCTGTGAAAGGGATTAAAGTATTTCATTTCTAACTGTACTGTACATTCATTTTACGTTATCTTTCAAACCACCAAATTAGAAAGCAGGATTATCTACAGGAAATGAATTGAAACTGAAAAGGACCACCTCTAACTACATATTTACAAGTATCTGACATTCACAAGCCTGGTTTTGCCTGTGCAGGGAGATGGGGAGAAAAAACGCTTTGCAACTCATGTCTAATCACAGACCGGGACCACTTGTTTTTAGCCATGGATTTGATTTCTATTTCAAATTCTGTATTAACTTATCAGCAAACATCTCTTCAACTGTATCAGTTAAATCCACAGAATGCAAATCTGTAGTTAATAACAGCAGGAAGCCATGGAGAGAACCTTGGCTGGCATTAGCAAAAGGGTTCAGCCACAGCCAGGGCAAAAACAGATATATCACCCCAATCCTGCCTCTCCTTCCTCCTGGCTTCTGAGGGCCCATTCTGCTCCCCTTCAGGGCTCCCCTCTAGTTGTTGAAAACATCAAATAACACACCAATTATCTAAACATCAGATTTTCTATTTTTATTAAAAACTCACAAATTTATTCAACATGTTTTCTTTCATACAGTGAATGGTCTAATATGCACTGGAGGTCACACAAGCTTAGGTTTATTAGAACAATAAAAGACATATGAGAAATTTAATATATAAAGAAAAAAGTAGCAGCTGTTGACTGCATATTTGACCATAAAATTTAAATATTTTGGACTTTTATTTTAAAGACACAAAAATAAAACCTGTGTGGGTCTATATAAGTCATATTAACAACTCCATGAATGTTCAACAGGACTAAAAATTAGCAAAGATGTTTTTTTTAAACCTCATAACACTTTTTTTTTTTTTTTAACACTTTCTCAGGTTGCTGGTGCCAGGCACCTTTACAGTATTTGTGCTATAATTATTCTATTTGGCAACTGTCTGAATATCATGTTTTCTCTTTGCCTCGTGTAAACAACATCTTTTTACATACTAGCACAGTGAGCCGAAAGCCCTGCAAATCTGTCAGAACATCTATAGGAAAAGAAAAGGAACAATTTTGGTTGATTGCTCAAAACATTTTGTTTTTGAACAAGAGGTTTTCAAAACAGGATATATTAGTAAAACACTGAACTCCTGAATTTAACATTATACGTAAACAGTTGACTGTTTTTAGTTCAATAGTCTTTTTTTTAAACTTTCTGTGTGTGAAGGTAGAATACTTTTCTTTGTACAGCTGATGTTCAAGTCATTTTACTGAGAGGTCTGGCTGGAGACCATCCTATCCAGAGTGTCCGTGTGTGTATGTGTGTGTAGAGTTTTGTGAAGGTAGAAGAGTTGATACTGAGGGCTTTACATTTAGAATTTTGCAATTTTGGCAAAAACAAAAACCAAAAACCCAGATAGACAAAAAATATATATATAGTCCCACCTGATGCACAGCAGGTCGGCGTTTCTGAAGCTATAGGAGTTTGTTGTCACCGTTGCTGAACTCTGAGACAACACTAATAAGGGGTATCCCAGAGCTAGAAACCTCTTGGCTGGCCGGGGAGTGTGCCCGGCCGCTTGACCTCCCTCCCCCGACTGCGTCTCGCCGCCTCCCTCCCCCGGGCTCCAGGCAGCACGCGAAGCCGCGCGCCGCCTGCGGCTGCCAGAGACGTCTTCTTGCCGCCCGCCTGCCAGTCGCACACTCCCGAGAGGTCTGTCCGCGGATCCGGGTCCAGGTGCGAGGTGGGGAGAGGTCTGCATTTCCCTTGGGGAGCCCCAGTTCTGCACCTTGCCAGCCAGTGCGCGGATCCCAGTCCCACCTCGAGGCGATTTGGATCCCAGTTCTTGTCCCCCTTTCCCATCCAGTCTCCCCAGACGGAGAATGGTTCTCAAGGCTGGAGTAAGGAGCGGGTGGGGCTTGCTTTTTATGGTTTTTTTTCTTTTTTGTATTTTTCTTAAATAAAGGTTCATTTCTGTACAACCACGAACTCCGCGGACCCCGGGAGACCCCGCTACCACACGGCCGCTTCGTTCATTTCGGGGGGATGGGACAGGTGATTCCCATAGCTCGTCCCGCCGTTGACTGACAGTGACGAGAAGGGCGGGCTGGGCCCGAAGACCTCAGCCGACATGGAGTGCAGAGGCCCCGGCAGGCTGGGCTCGGGACTGGGAGAGTCCCCGGGGGGATGAGCCAGAATGTCGGTGAACCGCTGCGCCTCGCTCGACGGGTGGTGGCCCGGCAGCGGGTGCTCCAGGCCACCCAGGGGCGTCCCGGACGGCCCAGACGACGGCACGAAGGGTAGGTCCACTGGCGTCTGGGCCTGAGAGGACGGGGGTCCTTGCGGGAAGAAGTCGTAGTTGCCCCCGGGACCGTAGTACTCGCTCTGGTAATCTGCGGAGCGGCGGGGAGGAGGATGTCAGGCGGGACAGAAAGGGCGGGAAGGCGAGCCCGGAGCGGGCTGGGGAGGGCGACTCCGGGCAGCAGACGTTTGTGGCGCGCCCCTGCGGGCCTGGGAGCGGGGAGGAGGCTTGGCGCAAACCCAGGAGCTGCTCCTTACCTGCCACCCTCCTCATTCAGGGTCGGGAATTCTGCCCTCGGTCTCACCTCCGCCCCTTGCTTTCCTCCCCAGCCTTGGCACTTTTCTCTCTTTACAGAAAGCGAGGAGTGCCTCCTGCGCTGCCACCCGTTTCCAGCGAAGCCACCCCCGACCTGACCGCGCGCCGCCACTCGGCCGCGCACCCACCTCCGTAGAAGGAGAAGGGGCCGTTGGGGATGAGCTCGCCCGGCTCCAGGCGGTCCACGAGCGGCCGCATCCGGCGCGGACTGCGGAAGAAGGCGTGGCGCCGGGCGCCCAGCGCGCTCAGCTGCTTCATCCTCCGCTCCTTGGAGCGCCGGTTCTGGAACCAGACCTGAAGCACACACGCTGCGGTGAGGCCACGGAGACTCCGCCCCCCGACCCCGGGTGTCCAGCCGGGCCTAGCCCCTCAGCGCTCCACTGCCCAGCTGCCGATTCCCGGCTCTGTGTGTCTGTGTATGTGCGTGGTAGTGGTGGTGTTGGGGTTTCACGCAGGGCGGACCCTGAGCCAATAGTGAGCGGGATTCCTAAAGAGATCTGGACAGGCCGCCCTGTCCGACGTGAGGCGGTCGGGGTGCAGCCGCATTTTTTCTAACAGACACTATCCCAGTCACAGGTTCTGGGAAGGGGGGCTTTACACACATAGACACTAAACCTCTCCAAAATAGTGTCAGACACACACCGAGATTCCATTTCATGGACTCTTGTAGTCAAGGAGCCCCCCCACGCATGATAGTGACAGAGACACATAAACAGCCTACTGTTGGCAGTCTCCCAACGACCGTGACACCAAAACCCACTATCTCCTTTTCACACCCACACACAATCTCACAATGCCAAACATACTTATCCACAGCATCTCACAGATAGTGACACAGACACAACCTCCCATGCATGCACACAGATTCGCACAGCCTCCCGTAGGCCTCAGGGCTTCCCCCAGAGGGCTGTCTGCACACATGTGCACTTACACCCTAAGGCTCCCAGGCTCATCCACCACAGCCTCAAACACCCTCCAGTCACTGTGAATAGGACACCTAGCACTGACCCAGAGACTCTGGCTTGCCGCAAACACAAGTGATCTCACCTCCTCCCAAAGCACAGGCCCAGCTGCCTCCAGAGGGCCCCCCCATCCCATTCCGGCAGTTTGAGGCACAGCTGACTGTTGTCCAACCACCTCCCTTTCAATCCAGGACCACCCCTCTCTTTGGAGGAGATGTCCCTTGATCTGGAACTGGGGCAAGATACCCACAAAGTTGGGGCTGTGCAGAAGCCAGAGGAACTGATTGACTCCAGTGGACACTGAGTCCTCTTCCATCCTGCCTAACCTGAAGTGCCTGTGCAGAAAAAGGGGTTTCGACTGTGGCCATAGTGTTCAAGGGTGCCCCTCCCCCTCCGCTGCCACTATCATGTCCGTTGGGCTGGGAAGAAAAGGGATTTCCAGATGCTCCACGCATCAGAAGAGGTTTCAAAGATCCAGCAGGGTCAGTGTGTCTGAGCACCTTTCCCCCCACCCCCGGTCTCCACGGACTCACTCTCCTCCTCAACTCTGGGCTCTCCCGGGCTCAGCCTGGGTGCCTAGAGTGGCCGTGAGGGCCTCTGGGGGACCAGGTGGCTCGCCAGGGGCCTGACCTGAATGACTCGCATGTTGAGGCCGGTCTCCTGCGCCAGCTGCTCACGGATATGGCGCGTGGGCTTGGGGGTAGCGGCGAAGGCGGCCTTCAGCGTCTCCAGCTGCTTGGCTTTGATGGTGGTGCGCGGTCCTCGCCGCTTGGCGCCCAGGTTCTGGTCGTCATTCTCATTACTGCCCCCTTCCTTGTCCGACACGTTGGCGCTCTCCGAGTCCTTGGCGTCGTCCTGTGACGGGTCTTGGGAATCCGGAGACAAACTGGGGTCACTGCCCGTGGTGGCTGAGAAGAGGGAAGGGAGAGGTCAGCAGGGCCCTTGGCGAGCCTTTCTCCCCCAGCCCCACCTGCCCCTAGCGAGCCGAGAATTGGGGCCTCACCCGAGTGGAGGCTGTTCTCTTTGGCGACACTGCTGTTACTTAGGTAATCCTCTTTGCAGACGAACTTATTCTCGTCGATGATGTAGAGCTCCTCGCCGGTGGAGAGCTGCTTGTTACACATCATGCAGGTGAAGCAGTTCAGGTGAAATACTTTGCTTCGCGCTCTCCTCACCAGGTCGCTAGGGGAGATGCCCTGCGCGCAGCCCGCGCATTTGGTACCGAAACACCTGCGGGGGTTGGGGTGACGGAATGGCGAGGGGCAGGGGGAGACAGAGGCCGGGGGAAAGATGATAGCGGTAAAGAGGGAAGAAGTAGAAAGTGGAAGAAGAAAGAGAGGAGGAAGGGAGGGGGGAAAGAAGGGGAGAGAGCGCGCGCACGCGGAAAAGAAAGAGAGGCAGAATAAGGATTAAACGGGTGAGGGGGCAGGAGGAGAGAGCGCGGGGCAGCAGGGAAAAGTCAGGGAGGAAATACACATGGTTAGAGCGAGGGGCCCAAGCTGCCTCCTAACCCCAGCCTCAAACCCCAGCGTTATCCCAGAGGAAAGCAGCATCGCCGAAGAAGGCGACAATACGGCGATCCGGAAAGGGGAACGGGAACACTTATTTTCTGATTAGATTCAGAGAAGTCAGATTCGAATTAGAGCTCCGTATAAACGCGTCCGGAGCGCCGCTTTTCTCTCCTAGCGTCGCCTTTTAACCCAAAAGGACCCGCGCACCTGCGGAGGTTTGGCGAGGTTATCCGCGGTTGGTAAACAGACAGGGGCGGAGAACCCCGGTAGCGGTAGCTGGGCCGCCGCCACGTTCATGCCCAAAGCCTGGCAAGTCTGTGCAAGCGGGAGCCCCGGCGGGGTTGAACCCACTCTAGGCGCCCTGCCGCGCTTTGCTGAAGCCAGGCCTCAGGGACCCACTGGCAGCGGGTACAGTTCGCTGCCCTGCAGCTATGATCCAGTCATTGCCGCGGAAATCCCGCGCAGCCCGCCGAGGCTCAGAGGCTCAGCCCGAGCTTCCTCCGGGCATTACAAGGGTGCACAGAGGTTTGCTCCATGGTTCCCCAAAACCCGAGCCACACATCCTGGAGCTGCATTGGAGACAGCGTGTCCTGTCCCTCTGGGCAAAGCGGCCGGGGTGGCTTCAATCCCTCCTCCCTGTTCCCCAGTTTGATCTATCACCACAAACTGAGAAAAGCAGAGACCAAGTCAACCGGGTAAACTGGGAGAGTTCAAACCCGCACAGTGAAATTACAATTTGCATTTGTGCCTGTTCTTTTTCATTGACTTGTGTGTTTGTGTGGATGAGGTGGCAAAATAATGAGTTTAAGAGAACATAATTAAAATGCTGAACGGAGGAGGGAAGTAGGAAGAAGTCCTCCCGCTCCAACAAGCCGGGTCTGGGCTTTTCCCTGGATTTCAGCAAGGAAGTGGGGGTCCATGGCTGGCAGTGCCTAGGAGCGGAGCTCGCCTTTCGGAGTCAGAGGCGGCTCTGGGCCCAGGCCGAACCACCCGCCAACCCCAGGCAGCCAGGGAAGCAGGAAAAGGCTCGCCGGCTGTGCAGCGATTTGCTTACAGGCCGGTCCCAGTTTCGTGTAGACCCACGGGCATGCAGGATCGGCCTTGAGGCCGAGCTCTTTCCTGCCGCTGCCACGACAGATGGCCTGGACACTCCGCGCAAAAGGCTCCGAGGTTCCCGCCAAGACCTCTCAGAGTCAAAAGAGGCAGTGGCAGGGAGCGAACCCGGGCATCTAAGCTCAGCTTGTAGGGCGAGCTACCCGGGAGGCCGCGAGAATACAGTTGCTGCAGAGCTTGGCTCCGGGAAAGACCGGAGTGCGAGCTAAAATGCCCGAGGCTGCCCTGTCTCTTCGCAGCTTGAAGGGGCTTCTGGGCCCAGGCAGGCTCAGACCCTTTCTTCCCAGGCACGTGCAGCCAAGACCAGATCCACAGTTTCCAGGACGCAAGCAGGGCAGGGTACCGAGCGCCCAGCGCGCCAGCTGGCGAAGAGGCGGGCGCTTGCAGGACTTGGCTGCCCTCTCCAGAGGCAGCTCCTAACTCGGCTGCCGGGCCACGCTGACCTCTGATCCAAAGCTGGCCGGGAAGGGCCCGCGGGGAGGGAGCAGCAGAGGCGTGGGAGGGAAGTACTCACCGGAAGAAGTCGTTCTTGCAGTAGAGCTTGCCTTCCCGGGAGAAGCACTTCTCCGTCAGGTTGCATTTACATTCACAGCACTGGACGCACTTGACGTGCCAGGCCCTGTCCAGCACGTTCAAGAGAAAGCGGTCCAGGATGGGCCTTTTGCAGCCGGCACAGTGCACCATGGTCTTTGGTTTGGTCTGGTCTGGCCCGGAGAGAGAGGAGCAAAGTAGAGCCGAGGGGATGACTCCCGAAGATGACCGGCACGAGCTCCCCAGCCCCTCCAAAAAGAGGAGACACACTCGGCCCTGTAAGCCAAAACCCGCACCAGGAAATCAAAAGGGGGAAACGAGGCTGATGGGGGACCGGGGGCGCCTCTGTGAAGTGTGCAGCCGGGGAGTCCCAGGGCTCCGGGGCGGAGCAGCACCGCCTCAGCTCCCCCGGGGAGGAAAAGGAGTCTCAGGAGGGTGAGAATGCGACCCTTCTGCCCAGAGCCCGCGTAGGAGTGAAGGTCACCGAGAACAGCGGCGGGAATGGAAATAAATAAATAAAACGGAGACGGAGAAGACGACGACGACTCGGCGAGCTGCGGTTGCGGGGAAAGCGCTGCTGAGTTCTCTCGGGCTTGAGGTAGAGCTGTCAGAAGTCAAAGTGCATCTGCTTTTGTCGGGATATGAGGGCGAGTGTGTGCGTGCCAGGCTGCCCACCACTGGGATTTCCCCCCTCTTTTTTTAAAAAAGAAAAGGAAAGAACAAAACAGGTAGAAAAGCTTTGGATCCTAAACTGCCGGCATCGCGCAGCGGCTCGGGACGCGCTGGGCGCCCGCTCTGGGCCTGGGGGAGGGGGCGGGGACAGGCCGAGGAGGGAGGGAGGAAGGGGAGGGTAGGAGGAAGAGCTTGTTGTTGACTGCTGTTGTTGCTTAGGTTTCCCCCCTTTTGGAGAAGTGTTTGTGTCAATCGAAAACAGAGAGGGACAACTCTGGGCGGACGCAGCCAGGCGCACTCGCTCTCTCCCCACCTCCCCAGCCCAGTCACCTCGGCCGGTGGCCTGCCCGGCGGCCTCCGTGTCCTCGGGGCGGCCCTCCCTGCGCCTGGGCTCCTTCGGGGAGGCAACACAGGCTGGTTCCTCACCGCGCCTGGCCGTGCATCGTGGCTCCAGTCACAACTCGCGGCCGCCTGGGCGCGCAGCCCCGCATCGCTCGGCCCACGCTCCGCTGCCTCGGTCTAACCCCACAGTCGCTCCACTTTCTTTCCTTTTCCTTTTGCCCCTCTTTTTTCTTTTTTCGTGGTGGTGGAAAATCTGGGTTTCCCTTCTAGCCTCCTTCCTTTTTTTTTTTTTTTCTTTTGCAGCGGGAGGAGTCGGGGAGGAGGGGGGCAGCTTGGAGAGCTTTTTAAAAATGTCCTGGTGTAGCGGCTACAGTAGGCCGGCGGCTGGAACAGCTCGGGCGCGGGCCGCCGCTGTCGCCGCCCGGGCCGCGGCTTGTTGCTGGCTCTCCCCGGGCGCGCGTCCCTCGGTCCCTGGTCTCCTGGCCCAGTCCGCCGCCCCGGCGCGTCTCTCCCCTGCTCCGGCGGCTCGGTCACTGCTCCTGGCTGTTGGCTGAGCTCTGGAAGCCCCCTCGCCTTAATGCAGCGCCCGCCGACGTCACGGCGGCCTGTGACCAATCAGCGCCTCGCGGTCCCTCTGTAAACCATTCTGCATCCCCCGGCCAGGGAGAGTGCGGGGAGACCGCGTTTAGAGGATCAGTGGCGGCGGCACCCGCGGCCCCGCGCGACGCGGGCGGCGGGCAGCGCGGTGCCTGGGCCCCCTCCTGCTCCGGTAAGGCGCTGTTTTCGGTGGGAGGGACTGAGAGAAGGCGGGAATAGGCGCAGGCGGATGCCAGAGTTCTGCAGGAGAGTGGGGGTAATCCAAAACCGAGCTGTGGTGAAGGTTGGGGTGTTGCCGGGTCCGGAATCCCAGGCGGCCCCACTGCACTGCTTGGCTTTGCAATTCAGCGGGTGTTGGCATTTTTCCCCCTTGCTTTCCTGATCTGGAAGTTTGTCTACCGCACGGCGCGCGTTTTTGGAGGGGGAAGGGGTGCTTGGCAGCAGAATCTCCCTCCTCCTGTCTCTTTCTGTGTCCCCTCCCCCAGTCTATCCAAAGTCCACAGGGTCCGAGTCTCTGGGAGATCTGGGTGTCTGTCTCCCGCAGTGCGCTCTTGAAAAGTTGATTGGGGCGGTTTCCTGGTGGGGGCGGGGAGACCGGAGGCGCGGCGCCTGGGAGGGGGAAGGAGTGGGTGGGGAAGCGCCTCGGGTGAGGAGTTGCAACCCTGGCGAGAAGTTGTGAGAAAACTGTGATCTGGAGACATCTTTTACATACAAAAACAAACGACTAGGCGGGAAGCCGCGGGGCTCCTGGGGCGGCTGGGGAGTGTCGATGGCGACGGTGGGAAGAGGGCAGGAGCGGGGGTGCCCGGGCGCCACGAAGAGGCTGCAGTAGATTGGGGTGTGCAGTACACGGGCAGAGTGTGCTCAGCTTCCAGTCCTCCCCTTTTCCAGGCTTCGGGCTGGCACCAGCTTCCCCAGCAGCAAACCATGCCCTCCATAGTTCACTCTTCAGGGAGCCCCTAACTCCCTAATTCCGCTCTGGGTATGAACTCGGGACCACCACCCGCTAGGGTGATTGCTCCAGACTTGGCGAATGGATTCGGATCTTGAGAGCCTTTGCCTGGAGGAGTTACTCTAGTTGCTTGGAGCACTCAAGTCAAACCTCAAATTGTTTCAGCCGCATCATTTCTAGGCTTAACCGGGATTTCTCCGAAGTGGAGTCCGAACATGGTAGGGCTGGGCGGTTCCACTTTTGTTCCCCATTTTTGTTTTTGAGGGGAGGGGGTGCTAGAAAGGCACATCTGGCCCTAATATGGAAGGAAGTAAGGGTGGGCGGCCGGCTAGCAGTAGCTGGTATTTTCGAATTGGATTTTTTACCTCACTGGCGATGCCGGGGTCAGAATTTCCACACAGGGTTCGAGCGCTGAATTGGGGGAAATGCTGGCGGAAACGCAGTTGCAATGAACCTGGGCTGGCAGGGAATCTGGCTCTGGAAATGGCATGCCCTCTTCGGACGAACTGGGACGTCGCTACAGCGAATTTAATGGCTGGCGCTCCGTGGGATTGTTGGGTTTTAGGGCTCTGCCTACGCCCCTTTTCTGACTCCACCTGTAGTGCCCAGCAACCCCGACGCCCGCGGGCAGCCCCCACCTTGCCGCCAGCGTCACCTTTTCATTGGAAACCAAAGCCTGCCGGGACCCGCAGTGCGACTCTTTGGTGCTCCGCCCCGTCCTGACCTTTGGGTGCCCGGACCCTAAAGCTTTCTTCTCACTCCCCTGCACGTGCATACCTGGTCTCGGGCTCCCAGTTGCTGGCCAGGGCAGCGCAGAGAACTGGTTAACTCGTGGGCACCAACCCCCTCCACCGGTGCTTCTCAGGCCCGGGCTCAGGGCAGGGCAGGGAATGGGATGGAGGAGGCGGTTCTCCGATCTCGCTGGCGGGCTCCATGGGCTTGGACTTGGCTTTCGCGCTTCGCGCTCCTCTTGCGGACCCGACACTTCCTGGAGCAAGCCGACCGGTACCCGGTAGTATCTTGGCACCCCAGCAGGCGCTAAGAGCCGCGTAGCGCGGAGTCCTTACTTTCTCCACCTGGACCCCGAGGCGCCTCCCAGCCCGCTGCGCAGGGTGAGGCACACGGGGAGGAGCCGGTCCAGCCAAGCAGCCCACACGCTCTCCCGACCCCAGCTGTCCGGGTTCTCGCCGCTAGCGCCCTTGGCTCAACCGCCTCTTTCTGGAATCTATAGTGGCCCCAGCCCCGGGTGGCTCGCCTCCACCCCTGCCCCAGCTGGCCTCCTTCTCATGCAAAGCAGAGGGGTCATGATGGGGTGGGGGACGGTCTGTGGGGACCTACGGGGCGACAGCTGGACCTGGCTGCCGGGCCCTTGCCGAACCCAAGGCCCGCCGCCTTTCTCCGGTGGGCAGTAGGAGTTTGCTCCATCCTTTCAGGGGTGCAGGGACCTTGGGACATAGATGTGGGGGGAAGGGGGTGCCTCCCCACAGATGGGCCAGCGCAGTAGGGGAGTTGGGGGCGAGGACAGGACACTGACTCTAGGGCTTGGGCTCTGCTTGTCGCGGTGTCCAGATGGCGCAGTAAACAGGTCCATGGGCGCCAACCCTGGCGCCTAGGAGGACGTCTGGGAGCGCAAGGCAAGGTGCACCTCTTGGCTCCTGATTCTAGGTTTAAAGTCCAGACTTAACGCGTCCACGGGGACAGCACACGAGACTAATGTTGTTTTTCGTTTTCATTGAGCTTTTATTTTAAAACGTAATCGGTCGCAGAGACACGGAGAGAAACTGACCCGGCTTTCTAAATAGGCCTCCGAAGCCACTCAGCTCAGTTCTTGATTTAAACCAATGCCGGTCCAGCAGTGAGCAACAGCCTTCCCTCCTCACCTTCACCGACACGTCTGCGTCCTCAAGTACACAAGCGCTTCTCTACCCGACGTGCTCCGAGTCACACAGACCCACAACCACTTACATCGCCCCAGGACGCGTACATTCTGGAGGAGGTGCCCTGAGGGTCATTTTCAGGGCAGGTCCATCGCTCAGTGGCCGCAGAATCCTTTCCACCCCTCTGCCAGGCACCCTCGGAAAAGGCCCCAGACGGCCCAGGAAGCGGCTATCACGGCCCAGCTTTCTCTTCTGAGAAGCTCCTTGAAGATCAGCCTAAGAGGAGGGAGCCTGTCCCGGAACCAGGAGTGCAGAGGGTTCTGTCAACCCTCCCCAGTCGCCCTGCAGTTTGGGGATCTGAAGGCGCCCCGTCCCGCCGCCCCTTAGTCCCGGGCCCCACCTCCCCTCCTTCCCGCGACGTTCCCGAGTGGATCGCGCTGCCCAAGGACCGAGCCTACCCAGTCACCGCGGCTGCTATTGATCCCGAGAGTGGCGGCCGCCCCTGGCGCCTTCCCTCCTCTCCCATCGCGCTTCTGTCCAACCCACGGCCCCCAGAAAAGGGCCATTAGGTCGCGAAAGGAGGCGCCTGGGGCGGAGCCGGCTCTAGGTGGTTACTCTGCGCGGAGCCGCGAGAATCGGCGCACCCAGCCACACCCGTCCAGGAGGAGAGAGGAAGGAGCCAGCCCATCCCGGAGGCCGCGCAAACTCCGCACGGACTCGGTGAGGCCGCAATAAATGCGACACAGGGAACTGTTTGGTCGGGGTCCCTCGGATCTGATCGCCAACCTCTCCCGCCCTCTCCTTCCCCTGGTTCTCTGCTGACTCAGGTTACCTTAATCTCACGCATCGCTCTCTGGTGGACATGATGCAGTGTGTTCAGTACTTCACAGTTTGTATCACTATCTTCCCTGAACCGCATAGTAAGGGGATGAGGGGTGGGAGAGAAGGAGTGGAATTATCTCCACTTCCGGGGCAAGAAGCCCAAGTTAGGGGCTTGCCCCGATCCCTCGGTCAGTGCACTACTGAAGGTGAGAAGTTGAGGCGCGGGGTCCCACCTTGCTCCCGTGTGCACTTTGCCCCGGGCCACGTTTTCCAAGCCTAGCGGGCTTGGGCGGGAGTGTCGGGGTGGGAGAGGCAGGGACTGCGGGGCCAGGAAAGGGCGGCTGGGGCGTCACGGTGTGCGCTCGGCCTGGGTAAACAACATTGGCTTCGCACGAGGGCTGGAGGGACCCTGGGCATGGTGGAGGGGTGGGTAAGACAGCGAGGTCCAGCGTGGGGATCTCAGATGCGAGTCAGCGTCGCCGAGCAAAGACAGGAGGCGGATAATCTCGGAAGGGAGAGGGTGAGCTGGAGAAGAAAGAGGAGAGAGACAGAAGTGAGGAGAGAGGGACAGAAGACCGGAGGAAAGAAGAGAAGGAATGTGGAAAAGCAAGCGGGGATAAAGAGAGGAAAGATATGTAGGGGAAATGCTTGGAAGAGAGGAGGAAAAGGAGCGGAAAAGAGACCCAGAAAGACATCCGGAAACAAAAAAGGCGGCGGGAAGAGGCGCGGAGCCCAGGACCCAGGAGGCGCCGCGGGGGCGTCGCGCGGTCGCGGAGGGGGTGCGGTGTGTTGTCGGGCGCGCTTGCAGCCGGGAGAAAAGGAGGCGGCGTGTTTGGTGGGAGACTCGGCGCCCGTGGAAAAGCGTGTGAGCGGCTCTGGGCAGGAATCCAACAAATAAATAAAACGTCTAAGACGGCGTGACAACAATGTGTATTTGGGTGCGTGCCCGTGTTCCTCTGTCTGAACACACATTCACACCCAGTAAGGAAGACAAACGGGGCTCGTGCCTCAGAGTAATTAATCCTCTCGCTAATTGACTCTCTCCCCTTACCTAATGGCGGTGGTCACTGCCGATATCTGGAGAGATATCAAGTGGAGAGAGGGAGAGAGAGAGGGGGAAACCCCAAAGCTAACAACCTTGGGGACTGGGATTGAGTTTCTTCTGGACTTGGCAGCTCTAAGCCCGCCCTCCCCCACTTTTTGGGCAGAGTTCAATAGATGTTGCTCCTTGCCCCTCCAGGTTTGGGCAGCATTAATAAAGATCTCTTCCGATTAGGGGGACCTGGTTACATACTTTGAGGCCCTTCTTCAGGCCTCTACTTGGGGAGATCAGTCTCAGAGGCTGAACCTCACCCCCCTGGACGTTTCTTACCTGGAGGCAATACCAAAGCTCCCACTCCCCTGTCTTTCCCCCAGGGGCCCAGCCCCTGCACCGGCTGCCTTTCAGTTACTGCTTAGTCCTCCCAGGATCTGGGATGTGTCCTGCAGTCCCGCAGAGCTGGTGAGGTTTTGAATGGGGTGGGTGCAAGGAGAGCAGTGAGAGGGATGAGGTCAGGGCCAGGGTGAGGAGAGGCTTCTGGAGACAAACCCACTCAGACACAGAAGCACAGAAGGGAGCAGTTGCCACCTGGCAAGAGTGAGGCCTCCAGGGACAAAGGAGGAACAAGGTAGACACTGTGCACTGTGGGAAAGAGTGTTGAGTGTGTGGGAGGGCAAGGAGGTGGTCAGTCTCTACCCCTGTGACTGTGAGGGGGGGACAGCTCTGGTCTGTGTTAGTGTGGAAAGGGACCCCTAGAATCCCCCGCAGTACCCTGAGTTCTCGGGACTGGGGAGACCGTGTTGGACCCCGTGGGCCCCTTGGTAGCTGAGTTGGCTGGAAGGGGTCCAAGGCCCACAGTCAGTCTGGTGATGCAGCTTTGAGGCTCCGCTCTGGGAGGTGAATGTCAACTCTCACCCCTGCGAGGTGGCATCTTTGCTCTGTTGGCCTCCTCAGAGGCTAAATAAATAAATGCTAAGATCTATAAACCTTCCAGCCCAGGGAGTAGAAGGAGGGAGGAAGGGCATCTCCCTAGAAAAAAAAATCCACTGCCCACTTCCCCCCCAACTAAACACGTTTTTAATTGTCCCTTGGGAACATTTGTACATTTGACCAAAGCAAATCCCCAAGCAGTCACGGCAAAATTAGTCATAGAAGCTGGTGGTCCAGGGAGAGTTGGGGACCCGGAGAGGGGAGGCAAGGAGCGATGGCGGCGTGTTTGAGAAGGTGAGAAACTTGGCTCCTTCCTCACTGTCTCTGTCAAGCTGCAGAAAGAAAGTGAGCAAGAGGAACAAAGTTCCAGAGGAAAGAAAGAGAAGGGCATATAAAAGGCAAATCCAAAGCAGAAAGGAAAGAAAGTAAAGAAGAAAGAAAAGGGCCGGGAGCGGGGGAGAGACTATAATAAAAGAGGGTGAAGGCGGCCCCAGGAGGCTGGGCCTCGTCCCAAACCATCCGTCTTCATTGTCTCCGTGTGTGCAAAGGCAACTCCAGCATAAGGAAAAGCCACTATTGGAGCCGTGGCTTTATTTTATATCCTATACATCAGGAGGGAGGCAAAGCTTTATTTTCGCCAAGAGACAGATATTTTATTTCTCTCTTACGGTTTTATGTGTGAGAGATGTCAGGTTGCCACAATGGATGGCTAATGCATAGGCAAGAGGAAGCCGTGTTGGCATGCTGTGTGTCATGGGGTCTTGGGGGGGTGAGCGGGCCTGGGATTTAGGGCTGATGGGACACTCTGGGGGATTTCTGCTAAAACATCTCTCTTCATAAATCCAGAAGCATGGTCAGCTCAACAGGGAGAAGAAGGAGTTTTAGAGGGAAAAGAGTTGGGCTTAGTAATAAACGAACACACAAAGGAACCGCTTACCTTCCAATAGACTCGGGCAAGGGGGGCACGACAGCCCCATGGAGATGCAGAGACCCACGTCCAGACACACAAGCGCCATTCATGGGGAAGTGTTTTCCTGACACAATCCAATGTCAGTTTTGCTTCCTTTCCCCGTGGTGTATTTTTCCACCTTTTTTCCCCCTTCACCAGAAATCTTTTTTAACCTCCTGAGAGCCTTGGGGGAAAAGAGCCATTAATTTGCAAATCATCTGATCTGTGAAAGGATCAAGATGCCTGTTTTTCACTGCTAAATCCAGTGTCTTGAGTGGACACACATATGCACACACAGGCCCATCACGCTGTGAACCCCTGGGAATGTAGGTGCCAGATTTGAATCCGAGAAAAGCCTCGCTTCCCCTACCCCCAGGGCTTGCAGCCGAATTAAGCCTTAGATCCCAAACTGCATCATATTCATATTTCTAAATCTGGAGAGAAGTGGGGAGGCGAGGGGGACAAAGAGAGGGGGAAGTTTGTTAATTAACATGTTCTGTTCAGGACTTAGAGGAACCGTCTCTCCGACTCCGACTCCGACTCCCCCAAGCCATTTCTTACGGGTGCTGCTTTTATTCAGTCTCATGTCCTACTCTTTTAATTGTTAGATGTCTTGGTTCCTGTCCACTGTGGAACAAAAATGTGACCGTGCCCTTTCCATCATTTCGGAGGATTGGGGGCAGCACAGGATCCCTAGACAATGAGTGTGGGGCCCTGGCCACACTGTCTCTGGCCTTTGGAGAAGACGTTTAACGTTTCTGGGCCTCAGTTTTCCCATCTGTAACACGAGGGGATTTGGCTAAATGATTGCTGAAGTCCCTTCCAGCTCCGACCTCCTCTGACCGAATGAGATAATGTGTGAAAACACTTTGTGAACGCTAAAGCCGGACGAATGCCAGGGATTATTATTACGATTCTAATCAATCCTCTTTTCTCCACATGGATCTTGGCTGTTTAGTGCCAGCAAGCAGGCTAAAGAGGACCAAAAGCGAGAAAGCTTAGCAGAGATGGAAAAGCTCTGTGCTGTGGATGGAAAAAACCCTGCATCTCCAGAAACATTCTGTCTCTGTGTGCCCCCCGAGGCCTGGTGGGAAGGGGTGGGGGAGAAGGAGGAGGCCTGACTCGGTGTGACCCATTTCAGTCTACATGGTGACAGAGAGCGTATTTCTTCAAAAGCATCATTTGTCTCCAAGTGACTGACGTGGGAACCTGATGGGGAGGCGATTTGCAATTGTTTTTTTCCAGGAAGAAAGGAAAGAGCAAGGTATAGCTGATTAGCAAGTTAATTATTTCAGTACCCCAAGGGTTCCAGTGCGGTGGTAAGTTGTCCAGCCCTGGTGTAATTTCACAGTCCATGCATTTCCTGGTGAGCACCTGGAGTGCCTGAGTCTGTCTCTTTCTCCATCCACCTGCCTCCCGTCTTCCTGACACACCGGCAGGGGCTGGGGCGGTAGAAGGTGCAGGGCACATGTTCGGCCTCGGCTGTGGCCTACCTGATGCCATCTATCTCTGCTGAGTGTTTAATTATCTGGCCCTTTCTTCTTTTAAAAAAAAAAATCTCTTGTTTAATAAATATTAATGAGGCAGGTCACCAGAAAGAGGAGTTGCAGTGAGGTTGTTTCCCCAGACTTAGCCTTGAAAGAAACCGGGTTTGAGGAGCCTTCTGCCTCTCCCTCCTAGCCCAGGTGGCCCTCTCGTGCTCATACTGGATTTCCCACCTCCGGCCACCACTTGTCCTGAGGAGGTTCCTCCAGTCTGACTTCAAGATCTGATTTGCCCTTGGGGGAGGGAAGGGAGGAGTGTATGGTCAAAGGGACACCTCCCCTCAGAGAGGTAAGTTGGAGATGTGAACATTAGCCTCAAGAATTAACAGCTTCTGCCGCTCTCTGCTCTCTGGAGGCTGGTAGGGCCAGCCCCCTGCCGCTCCTTCTGAGATGGATGAGGGGAGGGCTGCACAGTTTACTTAAGAGTGGTCCCATCTGCTCAGACTGGCCTTTCATAAGGGGAGGGATTTATGCAGTGTCCTTGTGCACAGACCTGGGATTTGGCTGAAAACCTTGGGCCTCTGAGAATATTACTGAACGCTAAAATGTTCAGCCACGGAGATGATTCATGATTTCGTCTGCGTGGACAGGGTGTGTGTGTGTGTGTGTGTGTGTGTGTGTGTGTGTGTGTGTGTGTTGGGGGTGCACATACACTCATGAGTGCTTTCCACCATTCTCACTTCGAATCCAAACATCAGGACACTTTTTTTCTTCTATATTCACTCAGGAGACATCCCACGGTATTGGGTTCCGATGAGCCCACTTCCTGACTTCAGCAGTGTGAAGATGCTACGACACTTTCTGGTGCTGGCATTCAGCTGTCCCCCAAGCAGGTTGGCTGATATCCATGCTGATCCCTGGAGAGGGGCCGGGGGCTGTCTGAAAAGACAGTTCTGATGACTTCATTGCTGGTGGCAGAGGATTTGGGGAGCAGGGGTGGGAAGGGTGAGTCCCATTGCTGTTTAAATTGGACTTGGCCCCCTTTACTGCCTAGTCTAAGGGGTCTCAGTAGGAGAAAAGGTAGTGAGAGAAACTTAGAAGGCAGCAAGGCAGACACAGGGAGGGGTTCCTTGTCTCAATCTAGGTACCATCATGCCAAAATGAAGCCCAGAGATGGTTAAAAACAGATTCCTAGAGAACAGAGCTTTGAGGTTCCATGTGGGATCTTGGCCTGACTCTTGGGAGATGAAGAAGTTTTGGGCAAGTTTGGAAAGACCTACAAGTGCCATTTATTCATAATCTTTGGGGACAAAATGCGATGTCTCATCGCTGCCCAGTGGCTGCTAAGGAAGCATTCTTAGCTTGTTTGTCGCTCATTTGTGGTTCTACCATCTTCTTGCTCATGTTCCAGTTTGGTCTTGTAGAAGAAGACCAAGCTTTCCCAGCTCTTTAGTTTTTCTTTTCCCTCCAGCTATCCATAAGTTAGCCACATTCTAGTCCACTGGCCAGCACACAATTTTGGAAGGTGAGCTGGCAGGCCCATAACTATGTGTGCAAGCTTGTTGTCATTTGGGCCCCAGGAAGGGTACAGTTTCAACCCTTTCAAAAGAAAAGCAGGGGAGCATTTCTATGAAATCTTTTGATGAAGAGTTTACCACTAATTTGATAAGTGCAATGCTTCATTTCCTTCTTCTGAATGAATAACTTAGTCAGTGCTGAGGGTCTACAGAACCTATAAAAATGCTTCCTTTGGTCTCCCTGTTTTAACACATGCTGGGGCTTGGGCCTTCCTCTGACAGACTGGGGAGGGCAGACACATTCCAGAGACCAGGTCTTGGAGTGTTATCTCTTCCCCTAGCCCAAACCCTCAGCCTCCACTTTATCTCTCTTTACTACAAATGCAGAGACCTCCTAGAGAAGTGTGAAGGGATGGGTTTTAATCAGATTTGGAGAAGGAAGGAGAAGAAGGTGAGCCCAAAGAAATATGGGGACAGTTGGGATTTTTAAATGATGCTTTTCTGTTACACCTCTCATATGTTGTGTATTATATCCTACAAATTGTGCATTTGTTGCAGTAATCTACAATGTATGTGTGTGCTTGCCAAATGCTGGTTGGCCAAAACAGTGTTAAATAAAATTGTAAGAAATGCTGCCAGGGCCTTGCATGGGTTATTTAATTCTATCAATGATAAACAATGTTAATGTGTAGCATCTCAGTCGGTGCAATATCGTGTTTCATTTATATATGCCGAGATATATTTAAGCATGAAAGATATAGTTTTCCGACACATGTATTTCCCAATGATTACTTAGGAGAAATGTGATAGAAACAGCGGAAACCTTTCTCTCACACATAAACCTGCACCCTGCACACGCAGACTGCCAGTCACACTTAGTCCCACGGGCAGCCAGCCATGTACGTATTTTCATATACGTGCCTTTGCTAGTAAATATAAATGTAGCTTTTGTAAATGTAGATTTACCTTTCTGTATACATATACAATTCTGGACACATGTGCCAGCACACACATCGGGCAGCATTTCGGAGTCTTTGGTGCATTTACAGATATTTTCTCACACACCTATACTGCTGCAGAGATGGATGCTGACATTCAACATACATGTCATCCCACACATGGATATTTACATGTACACATGCAAGTGCTCTAACTGCCAAGTGCTGATGTGCCCGGAAAGACGTGTGCCCACTTGCAGGAGAATGCTCTGTACCTAAATGTGCATCTGTATACATGTGCACATTTGCACACACACCCTTACACACTCTTCCACTCCTGCTCAGGGGAGTACACAGACATTCACTATCACGTGCCATATGGCCACGGAGCAACAGCCGTGGTGGACAGTTTTTGTACTGGGACCTCTGTGCGTTTGCCCTATATGGACCCTGAGCCCTTCAGGATGGGAAGCCTGGAGGAGCAGGGTCAAGACGCCAGCCCATCTAGCCTCTGATGAAAATCACATGAAAATGTGGGGGTGGGAGAAGGGGTTGGGTAGCTGGTCTGTGCAGACAGAAGTGCCTCCAAAAAAGGATCAATCTTTTATTTGCTCATTTAACAGACATGTCAGAGAGTCAGGATACCTGATCAGCTTCTCTGGTCCTGGTTCTGCTGCCAATAAGCTGTGTGAATCTAGGCGACCTGCTCTCTGGGCCTCAGTTTCCACATCTGTAAAGTATCAGCCTAGTTGGGTGGTTCTCAACCCTGGATGCACAGTGGAATCTTCTGGGGAGCTTTTAAGAAATACAATTCTTGGACTCTACCCCAGACCGATTAGATCAGATCTCCGGGAAGCGAGTCCCAGCATCTTATTTTTTTAACCACCCCCTCCCAAGGTGATTCTGTGTTCAACCAAGGTTGAGACCCATTGGCTCTCCAACACTGTTCTAGCCCTAAAACTCTATCTGCTATGGAGGACCTTTTATACGTGAAGCACCAGGGCACCAGCACACTTTGCTAAAAGGTATAAATTTGCTTGTCATGCAAAGGTCATAAAAAGTTATTAAAATGATTCTTCATTTAGGAAAAGAATAATTTTGAACAAACTACATTTGTCCTGGAAAAACTCATACCTGCATTTCCAGCTGTTTCTTTGTTTCCTTTCCAGTCCCTTTCTCTCTGACTCACTCGTCAAACATTAATTATATGCCATATATGCAAACGCTATACCCGGGTACCTGATAAATGTAATAGATACCTTTGCTACCTAGACATTTTTCCTGTCTAGCGCATCACCCCACCTGTTGGATAGCGTAATATTTTTAGCAGGGTAAATGAGAAGGCACAGCCCTCAGGAGGAAAGTTCTCTCCCTCCCGCAGCCCTGAGTCAGAGTCCAGCCCCCAGGCCCGTGCCCCAGTTCTGGAGGCTGCTGTGGTGGCCGAAGAAAGCATTGCGCTGCGTGTCCTAGAAAGCTGCTCTCAGACCTGGGCCTTTGGGAATCCCACATTAATATTCTCCAACAACAGTTCCCCAGGCAGAGCCAGTCCCCCTTGAAAACAAACCTGCCGGAAAAGGCTGAGCCCAGCAGAGGCATCTCATTCTCAGGAGCCTGAGACCCCTGTGGGCCTGGGCTCCAACCCTCTCATCCACTCCTGTTTGCTCCGTTTCTCCACTTACCTCTTTATTCCCCCCACCTCCCTTTTGTTTGATCTCCTTCTTCCCTGATGCCGTACCAAGGTAAGCCTTGGCCCCCGCATACCAGGCAGGAGAGGTTGCTGGTCACAGTGGACATTTCATGCCCTGTCCAGTCCCCCTTCACCCCTCCTCCCTCCTTCCCTTGCTTGGAGGTTGGGCTTGGTGCTGAGGATGGAGCCCCAGGGAGAGTGCAGGATCCTCAGACTCCAAACCCAGATGGGAGCCCAGAGCCTGGCTTCCCAGGCCTGAGCCCCTTCCCAGCCCAGCCCCCCTTGGGCCTGGGGAGTGTCACACCCCAGGATGTGATGGATTCCCCAGGCACCTTCAAAGGGCTCTGCGTTTGTTTGCAATGCAGACCTTGAATCCTGCTCTGGTCATAAATGTTGTTTATTTTGACTAGGACCTACTGAAAGGGGACTGGGGGGTGGGGAGGGCAAAGAGAGAATTCTGTGGGGAAGATCATAAAACCATTAGCAAAGCAGGGCTTGTAGGGGTCACAGGATCATAGACACTTTGTGGCTGGAAGGAGCATAGGCCATCAGGAAGGTCAGAGATGTCCACTTCGTCAGCAAAAGGCCTTTAGGGGCCACACAGGGCTAGGGTGGGGGGCTTTGGGCCTCTTGTGGGGGGGCTGTTTCTAGAAAGTAGATACAAGGTATGGGGTCATGACCCCCCAATAACCTTACACCAGGTCGGGGAGGCCAATAGTTGCTGAATATGATGGATTTGTCCTGCTGGTGGGAAGAGCCAGTTGCTTGGCCCTGTAGAAGAGCCTCTTGTCCGGGGAGTGGGCACAGCTCCTGGGTGAGAGTGTGCTTCACTGTCACTCACAGAGCAGCTGCTTTGCACCAGTACCTTTCTCTCTAGTACCTTGTCTTCTTTAACCTTCAGAACAATTCTGAAAGGATGTTTTTATCTCCATTTTGCAGATAAGAAAACTTAAGCTCAGAGAGGGGAGGTGGTTTGTTCAAGGCCACACAGCAAGTTAGTGGTAAGGCTGGGATTAGGCTTTAAGACTTTGGGTTCTTTAAACCTAATCTTCTCCCCATCTCCCCTCTTCTCCACCATGGTCTGGTCCCCTGCAGCCAGAGAGACAAAATGAGAGGAGGGTTCCCCTCTGCCTAAAACATATGTCCAGTTGAGGAAAACTCAGGAACAAACCACCTTCTTGTAGGGAAAAATGGCAGAGTGCACAGCATAGACCTGGCCTACTCTGCAGAGAACGTACTCCCATAAATCCAGTCTGTAGCCAGGTAAGTATCTCAGCTTTCACTTGCTATGTGACTCAGAGCGAGTCACTTCATCTTTCTGAGTCACGCCTTCCAGGTCCACCTCCAGACCTGGGGTCTTTGGGAAGGTGAGGGTTGGTGGGGGTGGTGGCAAGCGCATCCCCTCTTTGGTATAATAGTCCATTTGGTAGGAGGAGATGAGACTTGGTTTGACCCCCAAACCTGACTCAGATCACAAAAAGAAACCTCAAAAGCAGGCAAGGCGAGGCTCGCTAGGATCCCTGCTGAGCATGCTAGAGGCGCAGAGCCAGGGCAGTGGCAGCTTAAGGAACGGTTCTTCCCTGATCCCTTGACTGTGTAATCCAGTTGCTCAGAGAATGGAAAATCCCCTTCTCCTCCTCTGGCCCTTTCCCCCACAAAGGCCTCCTAATAGGCCTGCCAGCTTTGGGGCGCTAATCTGCCCAGACATCACTCTATGAGCAGGCTGCCCCGGGTCCCAATCCCAGCCTCCCCTCAGTGGGACACGGGAAGGCTGGGGCTGGGGTCTGGGGAGCTGGGGGCATCGCCTGCTGTCTGGCCTGCTCAAAGGATCAGAGAAACAAATAGGCCTCTGTGCCAACAACAGAAACTTCAGGGATGGGGACAGGGGCCCAGGACTGGAAGGAGGTGGGTGGGAGGGCCGTGTCCCCCGGCAGAGGTGCCTTGGACGGGGCGTATTATTAAGCAGCCCCATCACTTCATCACCCACTTCTTTCATTTTTATTTAAAGACCGGCTCCCTCCCAGGCACCTTCGCCTCCCCCACCCCCTACACTTTCACTCATCCATCCACGGAGCCGCTGACAGCTGCCCTGCGGGTGAACTCCTGATCCTCCTGCGGCTGGAGCGACACGGAGGGGCTCAGGCCAGAGCGCGCCCCCCCCACCCCGGGTCCTCACACTCTCTAGCTGAGACAGGGCCACCTTCGTTTCCCTGAATCAGACGGAGAGAGAAGAAAACAAGGGAGGTGGAAGAACGGGCAGAAAGACCAGGAGGAGGATGAAAAGAAAGAAACGGTGAAGAGGGGAGAAGAGGAGGAGAAACTAGAACAGAGAAGCAGGCAGGGAAGGAGGAAAGGGGAGGAAATGGAGAAGGAAGAAGAGAGAGAGGAAGACATCAAGTACAAGAAGGAAACGTAGGAGAAAGGAAGGAAGGCTGGATGGAGAAAGGGCGGGCGAGGGCAGAAGCTGGGGAGCAGTCCTCGGAGCTGGAGCTGGAGCCCGAGCCTTCTCTGCACAGGCGGACAGGAGGCAGGAGGTCGCTCCAGGTGTGAAGGAGGAGGCTAGATGGAGCCTCTTCCCCCAGCTCCCATCTCTGGGTGAAGGTTCATGACATGATGCTACAGACCATGTCAATGGCCATCCAGGCTGTAATCAACACTTGGGGTGGTCGGGGTTGTAGGACTGGCCAGATGGAGCCCTTCCATCCCTTCCCCGGAAGCTGACAGCTTCCACCCCGGTCTTCGTACCACACTAGCCTCAGTTGGCCTCGCCACCTGCAAAGTCTCTGTCCTGCCCACTCCCTTTGGTTGCTATTGGGAATTGGTCCTGATTGTTGGATTTGACATTATGGTGGACCGGGCCTTAAAGACCAAGTACATTCCATCCCATTATTTATAGATGGGAAACTAAGGCCTGGAGAGGGGATAAACTTGCTGATAGTCACATTGTGAGTTGTCGGGGATCCCGGCCTTTCTAACCTTACAGGCTGAGGCTGAGACAACAGCCAGAGAGGAAGGAGAAAGAGGGGCAGTGCGGTGTCTCTGCGGAGAGCCCAACATTCGATCCCCTCTGCTGGGAACACCGCCACTGTTTTGTATCCTAGAGGCGAGAAGGCAGCTGTGGCTATGATAGTCCCATATTCTGAATACCTACTATATGCCAGCTTTGGCATACGTTATTCTCGGTAAATCTTCACATCTATTCTGTTGGGGATATTCTATGCCCTGCATTTACAGAGAAGTAAAACAAGGCCCAGAGAGGTGAAGTAACTTGCCCAAGGACACACAGCTAGGAATTTGAGCTGGGGTTTGCTCAAAGCCCATGCTGAATCCCTTATGCCAGGGGTGTCCAACCTTTTTTGCATCAGGGACCAGTTTCATGGAAGACAATTTTTTCACGGACCAGGGGTGGGTGGGGTGTCATGGCAGGTGGGGTGAAGAGCTCAGGCGGTGATGTGCAGCCTCTTTCCTAACAGGCCATGGACCAGGACCAGGACCAGGTCGTGGCCCAGGGGTTGGGGACCACAAACTTATGCTATGCTGTCTCTTGGGTGATGACAACTAATGGTCTTCTGCCCAACCCCTTTCCTACTCCCCCTCCACACATATCCTGAAATCTGAGATCCCCTCGTGCCAGCTGGAACTGATGCTGTCGGGGAGAACCCAGCTGGGTGGATCCCCTGACCATGTGCCCCCGACTCCCTCCAAAGACCCCACAAGGACAAGAGTAAGGTCCCCTGAGACTCCGTGTGATTTATCTGGTGATATTGTTATTTTATGGGATGGGCCAAAGAGATGTCAGGAAGCAAGTTCGCTGTAAATCTCCTTTCTCTGCTCCCTTTCCCTCTGTGCGTCCCCTCCTGAAATTTATGGTGAAATCTGTTCAGAGCTAGGGACTTGGGGCTCGGGTTCAGACTTGGGGTGGGAAGGCAAGGGACAATACATCTTCCTTCTCTGGGATCTGCTAAGAGTGTGTGTGTGTGGGTGTGTGTGTGTGTGTGTGTGTGCTCCATCACAAGCCTGCAGTGTCTAGTCCACAAAGCCCTTGTTAAGATCTCCACGGTGCTCAAACGGCACTGCAGAGTTGCCTGCGCTGGAGGTGTGTTATCAGCCGGTGGCCCATGTTTGCCTCCCTCACTAGCAGGATTGAGTTTCCGAATCAAGCCAGGAACCTGGGAGCACATCCCACCTAGGAGCTGATTGATGCATGTGACCCCTACACACGGACTCGAAGCCCAGGAAGAAAGGGAGGGGTGCTCCCCATGGAGCAGCAGGTGATAGAGTAGCTGGAAAGGGACCTGCTCCTGAGTCCTTTTCAAGGAACAGGTAGGTGGGCAGCTTGAAATTTGGCCCCTGACCCTAGGTAGGCAGGTTTGACCTGCACTGCAGATGCTGCTATAGGGTCTGCCCCCGGGGGTGAGTGCCCACCGAGAGGGTGAATGGAGGCTGGACACCATCTCCCCCTTCACACCTCCCCCATCATGGTGGGCTTTCAGGGCTGCAAACGCTGGGCTGTTTGTCCGGAGCTGAGCTCGGCCAGCTGCAGCCAGAGGCATCTGAGAGCTCAGCCCAGGGAGGGAAGAGGTAGGAATGAAAGGAAGGCAGAGGAGGGGCAGGGGAGAGAAGGAAAGAGTTAAGCAGGGGAGGGAAGGGATGAAGAGGCAAGGAGAGGCTAGGGAAGGCCTTCCTGACCTGCACCCCTCACCCCCCCTCTGCTGAACTCCTCCTCCCCCATCATGGCTCCTTCCAGAGTGCTGGTGGCGGCCGCCTGCCGGTGGTGACCTCCAGTACTTACTAGCAGGCTGTTGCAGGGGAAAATCTCCAAACAGTCCATGGCCCCTGGAGGACACATCGTGGGCACCCCACAACTCCCACAGCCCCAAGTTCAGGGTGCAGAATCTTAGGGAGGGCTCCGTGAATCCTGGTTGAATGAATGCAGGAGAAAAGAAACGAGCAGATACCAGGTGGCTCCCCTACCCCATCCTCGCCCTGCTGGTCTCCTGACTGCCCAAACCAGGCCTGCGCTGTGTCTCCAGTTAAATATATGGAATTATCTATTACAATACTTCGATATTTATTACATTGATTTCGCTTTAAATGCTTTGTAAATCATAGCAAAAAATAATGGCCTTCCAACAGAGAGTCATATACCGTAATCAACTGGAAGAAAGTCGGCATTGTAATTTAAAATAAAAAAAAAATCCTTATGTGAGTCTCTCGTTTAAATTAAGAGACAGGACGTGATTCAAATAATAACACCCAAGTGAGGCTGGTTTTTCTTGGCAAATTAGTAGAGGTTTTAACTGGAACTGAAAAGGTGTTAAGGTGGAACACTGACCTTATTAGACCTTAATTATTTTCTGTTGTTACATTCCTGGAGCTGAGGTGTGGCTTTTTTTTCCCCCAAAGTGGCCATGTTAAGCCTCATCTCGGGAACTTTGGCTTTAGAGAGATATCGCTTCTCAAGAGGCATTAGTGGGATAAGAAGCAGACGCTTTGCCAGTTGCCAGTGTCACTTTTCTCCATCCTAGAGTTTCCTGGGCACCCAGAACTGCTGTTTTGGAGGCAATGTTCTTGTCCTTGAAAGCTGAGAATTCACCCTACTTAGTGTCCCCCAGCTTCTTCAGCTTTTTACACTTGGCTTTTTTAGTGGCAGCCTCTTCTCCCCGGATCTACCCTCTGCCCAAGCCGGTGGAGCCAGTAGATGTCTGGTCAAGAGAGAGGAGAGGGGTACGTGTGTGTGTGTGTGTGTGTGTGTGTGTGTGTGCGCGCGCGCGCATGCGTGTGCTTGTAGCTGGGGGGACACAGCAGGCGGCATCCTCCTCTTGGTTTCTGCAACCTTCCCGCTGCACTTTCCATGCTCAAAACTGGCTGATCATCAGTCCCAAAGCTAGCCAGGCCCTGATCAAGATGCCCGGAGCACCAGGAGATGAAATGGAGCAGATGCCGCCACCTCCAAATGGAAATAATGCAAGGAGATGGCCTAGCACTGGCCTGGCACATGGCGGGCATCCAACAAGGGTGGTTTTATTTTTGCTAGAAGGAAGGGCAGTCAGAAGAGGGTTTTTTTCCATTTGCTTCCAGATCTCCCCTAGCATGCCCCTGGCCCTGAGGTCAGGGGGCAGGGGTAGGGAAGAAATACTGGGCCCCAAGAGGCCCCAGCACAGACATCCATCCTGCAGCCGCACACCACCTCCCTGAAGGTGACCCAGCTAAGCTCTTTTTATGAAACACCATCAGCTCCATTCCTCCCACTGGCCTCCAAATCAACTTTGGTCTGATCAGAGTGAGGGAGAACTTTTCCAAGGCCTGATCTTTTGGGGACCATGCCTGGTGGCTCATTACTATCCAAGAAAATGTTGGGATGGGGACGGAGGATGACACAGGATCAGTGAGAAAGGACTGAGGGTGGGTGGGACCCATCAGGCCACCACAGATGGGAGGGATCCATCTGTGGAAGAGGAAAACCAAGGCTTTCGGGCATGCACTGTAGAAGTGGGGCCCACACTCTGCAGCAGACGTCCAAGATCCTAGAACATCAGGTCCGAGAGGGTGTTAGAAGCCATCTCAGCAGACTGCTTAGTTTTACAGAAGGGGACACCGAGGCATTTTGAAATGATCAAACACCCTGCAGGAGGAGCTATGTTGAGATGATGACTGAGGGGATACAACAGCCACAGGAGCTGAGGTCTCTCACCTGCAGGCAGCCTCGCCAAGCTGAAGGCTCCCTGGAGTCCTGATGGGCCAAGGTCCACCTTGGGTCTTGGCACGAGTGGGCCAGTCCCTGCTTCTGGCCAGTTGGAGTGACCCTTTCTGCATCCTAGTCACATCTCTCACCACCTGGGTGAAGGAGGACACGCCAGGAGGAGTCAGAGGCCTGTGTGACCCAGGAAGCACTTCCCCTTTCTAAGCCCATTTCCTCCCTGCCTCACTTTCATAACACAGTGGGGGTGCAGGGGGACAATGAGAATCTGCTGGGGGTGCTGGTTGTACAATAGCTTTGTAAACTGTGAAGTGCTGCACAGGTGGGAGGGACTGTTGGGGCCAGCCTGGGTAGCTGATCCAGATGTGGGGAGGATGACTTCCTGAGACTTTCACGTGTGGGCTTCTGGCTTTTACCTCCCTCTTTCCTAACTTCCTTGTGGCTTGACTCCAAATTCCACCCCACCAAGGAAGAGGGAGCTCAATCCTCCCGATAATATGACTGTACAATAGGTATTATTATACCCATGTTACAGATAGGTAAACTGAGGCCCAGAGAGATGAAATAACCCTCACACGCAGCTGCTGAGAGGCAGAACTGGGATATGAACCCAAGTCTTTCTGACTCTAGATACACCGAAATGCCAACGGGGCGGGTAATAGCACACGGTGGAATGGGAGCCAGTGATGGCCGCGATTCACACGTGGTTTGTCACTGTTGTATCCCAGGCCCTGGGGCAGCACCTGGCACATAGCCAACCATCAATATTTAAAAATAACAAAAGGCAACTTTAATGGAAAAGTTCGGTGTAGCAAAAGTACGTTAATTATGGAAGCTATATCTTCCATCACAGTTTCCCAGAAGGTTCTGTGTGGTGGAGGCTTTGGGGTAGTATTTATGGTTCATGGTAGCCCCCTCTGGCTGACTCTCTACGCATGACAGAGGTTTGGGCCTCAGGCAGTAGTTGAGATAAAAAGAAATAGCGTTAGGAAATGGCAACACTATAAGTAAAGTAAAATCTCTGTGGACATATCCTGATTATATTAAAATTATGTCATAGAGGCAAATACTGTTTTTTTTTTTTGAGACAAAGTCTCGCTCTGTTGCCCTGGCTAGAGTGCTGTGGCCTCAGCCTAGCTCACAGCAACCTCAAACTCCTGGGCTCAAGCAATCCTTCTGCCTCAGCCTCCCAAGTAGCTGGGACTACAGGCATGCGCCACCATGCCCGGCTAATTTTTCCTATATATATTTTTAGTTGTCCAGCTAATTTCTTTCTATTTTTAGTAGAGACAGGGTATCACTCTTGTTCAGGATGGTCTCGAACTTCTGACCTTGAGGGATCCTCCCGCCTTGGCCTCCCAGAGTGCTAGGATTACAGGCATGAGCCACTGCGCCCAGCCTGGCAAATATTGTTTTGCTTCTTGGTAGATCCCTTGGGAAGAACTTATGGAGAACAGAATATTCCATATTTAAAATAATCAATGTATCCTTTAATTTTGTATATTTAAAGATATTGGACCTCGATGCAAAGGAACCAACTTTTAATTCAGCCAGTTTTTACTGAGTACCTAGTATGTGCCATGTACTGGGTTAAGCCCTGGCAGATTCTGAGATGCCCAAGTGATGGCCCCCAGTCCTCAAGGGCACCTCATGGGCACTTCAAGGTCAGGGTCCTTTCTAAGGAGCCCTCTCTAAGGGCAGCCAGGGGCAGCCATGCATGCCCGGGGTCTTGCTTGGCCAGACTTGGTTCTGCCTTTTCTCATTCCTGGTGCACAGAATCAGCATCTTGCTCTAGGAGGTCAGCCCGGGGGTCTTTCTCTCTCTCTGCTCTCCCTCCCTCACCTATCCCTCTCCACCCTCGCCCTCCCCTGGCTGACTGAAAAGGTGCAAGGGGGAATCTGAGAGATTCTGTGCTGTTTGTTTTGGGTTCAATGGAATCTCATTTACACGTGTTAATTGCAACTAATTGGCACTAATTGGATGAACAGGAAACCCTCTGGGAGCACTCATACCTTTAATTTGTAGTAAATATCATTAATTAACATATGCTAATTAGAGCCAATTAACATTGATTAAGGGTTGCCAGCTACTTGGAAAGTACAACTCTGTGTCCTCCTCCTTTGATTGTCTGAAGTCAGCACAAAATACCTTACCTGAAGTCTGGTGGTGGAGAAGACAACACATCTCATGGGCCGAAGCCCTCACCCAAGCTGGGCGCTTAGAGGATGGCTCCTGCCCCGGCCTTCCCCAGGGCAAAGGGGTCTGCGGGGGCAGGGCCCTGCAGGACTAGCACTTCTCAGGAGGGGGGACGGAGCAGCGGGTGGGAGGTTCTCGGTGTTGCGCTGTTCTCCCCTTGGCCTGGACTCCCCATGGCAGACAGAGCCAGGTGGGTGAAGACAGCACTAGAGGTCAGCAGGTGAGGACAGCGGGGGCTCCTGAGACCAAGAAGTGTTTGGGACTCCAGAGAGGATGGGTGATAAGACACTCACAGCCCAATGTCCCCTGTCCACCTGGCGTGGGGTGTGTGCCTGTGCGTGAGCAAAACCTCCCGTCTCACGAGGATGTGTAAATGAGGACACCCCTCCATCAGACACCAGGTGCATAGATGGTAGGACCGCCTCTGTCAGACACCTCCTTTGCCCATTTTGAGATGTTTTTTACTTAAGATTGGGATGCTGCTCAAACTTCCCAGAGTATTGGTGTCAGATTAAAAAAAAAAAATCGTTTGCCTGGGAGCCAGAAGGCTTTAGGGTCTACTTTCAGCTCTGTTACTAACTAGCTATGGGACCCTTGGGATTCATTTAAAAATATATAAATTGTTTTATTTTCGTCCAATTACGAAAGAAATAAATGTTTATTGCAGACCCTTCCCGCCCCCTGCCATTGCCTCCTGCTGTAGTAGCTCCCAAGGCTGGGCCTTTCCTCATTGTTCCCTGTCCGATGTCCATCCTCGTCAACCGGCTACAGGTTTCCTGAAGGCAGAGTTCGAGTCTGTCTTGTTCACAGTGGCACTTCGTGGACACTAAAAATATCTGTTGCATGAGCGAATGAATACACATAACACAAAAACTATCTGTCATTTCTACCACCATGGAGAAAACATTTGGTGTGTATACGTATGAGTGTGTGCATGTGTGCATATAGAACTATATCTATACCTACAAATAAAACATATGTTATATATAAAGCACACATATATAACGGTCACAAAAGTCTCAGTGTAGTTTTGCTTTAGTAACTTCAAAAGTGTGTGTGCTACAGACTTTAAAATGCGCAAAAAAATCATTCAAAACCTTAATCATTTAAATGTATTACACACTCAGTTTCATGCCCTCCAGAAAGGTTGCACCTTGAGTTTCATCAGCAAGGGATGAGAGTGTGGCTTCTTCATATTCCT
>NW_012148519.1:2100463-2108526 GCF_000956105.1 Propithecus coquereli
ATAAATGTTTATTGCAGACCCTTCCCACCCCCTGCCATTGCCTCCTGCTCTAGTAGCTCCCGAGGCTGGGCCTTTCCTCATTGTTCCCTGTCCGATGTCCCTCCTCGTCAACCGGCTGCAGGTTTCCTGAAGGCAGAGTTCGAGTCTGTCTTGTTCACAGTGGCACTTCATGGACACTAAAAATATCTGTTGCATGAGCGAATGAATACACATAACACAAAAACTATCTGTCATTTCTACCACCACGGAGAAAACATTTGGTGTGTATACGTATGTGTGTGTGCATATAGAACTATATCTATACCTACAAATAAAACATATGTTATATATAAAGCACACATATATAACAGTCACAAAAGTCTCAGTGTAGTTTTGCTTTAGTAACTTCAAAAGTGTGTGTGCTACAGACTTTAAAATGCGCAAAAAAAATCATTCAAAACCTTAATCACTTAAATGTATTACACACTCAGTTTCATGCCCTCCAGAAAGGTTGCACCTTGAGTTTCATCAGCAAGGGATGAGAGTGTGGCTTCTTCATATTCCTGCCAGCACTGGGCATTGTTCTTCTCCTTCAACCACCAGGTAAGCCGTTTAGCCCATTTTCTCATCTGTGGAATGGGGCCAGTGATGCTGGCTCCACTTAACGTTCTGGGACTGTCATGTGGGAAAATGTGGATGATTTTGCAGTCCAGGGACAGGAGTATTTGTTCTCCAGGAGACGGGAGAAGAGAAAGCTTTACATCTTCCAGATTGGAGCTGCTGGCTCTGATGGGAAGAGATGGGGGCCTGCGTGGGACAAACCTGGAGAAACCTCACCAAGGGAACCTCTACGGTAGATCCTCACTCACCTACCTCCGAGAAACAGGGCTGCGCTGGAGGGTTTTGGAGATCAGGACAGTGCAAATTGCAAGGCTGGAAAAGTCCCCCTGTAGCCACACAGGGTAAAGTGAGTTAAGAGCCCTTGCTATGGGACAGGCCCTCTTCTAAATCCTCACATTCATTCATTCGTTCAATCTTTCCACAACCCAGTGATGTAAGTTCTATTATTGTCCCCATTTCCATATGAGGAAACTGAGGCCCAGACAGGTTAATTAACGTGCCCTTGGTCACACAGCACCAAGTGGCAGGGTGAAATACAATTTGAATTTCAGTGTAGAACCCACTTTGCCTGCTGTGAACGGCCCCTCCCTCCCATCCACCTTTGGCTCCAGGATGCGGTGGCTCCTGGGGTGAGGGGGCAGGGTAGCAACATCGCTGCCTGAGTCCAAGTGGACCCCCATTCCCAGCTCCTTCCCCATGGAAATCTGAGGTCTGAGGGAGAGCTGCTGGTGAGGTTCAGAGCAGCTTAATTACCAAGTGATTTTTAATTTGTTTTTGTTAATTGAAATCTCATTAAGCAAGTAATTTACTCCAACGCAGCTCAGGAGTCCACAATTCCACGGGTGAGGAGGCTAAAGGGGTTTTTAGAACTCACCTTAATCTGGGGATTGGGCTTCTTACCTTATCCTGTGGCCTGTGTGCATTTGAGGGTGTGCACACAGGCACCTCCCACGGAAGGTCCTCCCAGGTGGCCAGGGACACCCTTTCTCCTTCTTTGCCTGTGCTCCAGAGGGCCCTGGACTCTGCCTGCCTTGTCCTGTTCCCTGGAGTGGGGAGGAAAACATGAACCTGAGCCGTGCCTCTGCGGGGCATATGTGCACCCAGGTGTATGGCACGTGGCGTACGCAGATACACACAGATACCGTTTCGTATTCATTCATCTTCGTGCCAAGCACCATTGCAGACACTGGAGATGCTGGGGGTGGGGGGAGCTGGGTCTTCCATCCCTACAGTAAACAGCTCCCTTTCCCCCAAATTGCCTTGGGGACAGAGGCAGTTTCTGGACTGCCATCCAGGCCTGTGCAAGTGCTGCCAGCCTCTCAAGATTGTGCCCCAGCCACTTCTCCACAAAGTATTCATTCACTCCCGGAGTCCTCCCAGATGTGCTGCAGCCCTCCCTGGCATGTTTCTGCTCAGTTTTGTTGGTCCTGCCCTTCTGACTCATTCTACCGTGTGCCAGCGAGATCTGCTTCTCGTGCCTGCTGGACTGAAGCACCGTGAGGCGGAGACCTTGCCTCATGTTTGCAACCTGAGATGCAGGAGATGGAGATTCTTCCAGCCCTGTGCGTGACTGGTGCTGCTCAGGTATTGAGTAGTGAATGAACGAATGGGTTGTGTCCTGACCGGCCCTCAGAACACAGCTGAAATGACACTTTTTAAAAGTTGGGGTAAAATATACATAACATAAAATGTATCATTTTCACCATTTTTAAGCATACAATTTGGTGGCATTAGGTACATTTATATTGTTGTGCAACTATCACTACCATCCATTTCCAGAACTTTCTCATCATCCCAAACTGAAACCCCGTACCCAATAACTCCCCGTTCTTCCCTCCCCTACCCCAAGCCCTGGCAACCACCACTCTGTTTCTGTCTCCGTGAATTTGACTGCTCTAGGCACATGATACAGTCAGACCGTATTAGTTCTTTTTGTGTCTTGCTTATTTCTGTGATGGCACTTTTTTTCTTTTTTCTTTTTTGCCCACGTGTACCAGATCGATGAAATGGCTCTTTTCAAGAGGTCTTTTCTGAACCCTGGACTCTGTCAGTTCACCTGCTCCATGTTCCCGGGTCCCCTTTCATCACTCTCCTCTCACGCATTACAACCCCTTGCCATTATTGTCTGTCCTCCCCCAACCGTAAGCTCCAAGAGGGCAGAGGCCACTCAGCTTCTTCAAGGCAGTGGCCCTGGCTTAGCTGTGAGGGTCTCACAACGGAGCCAACACAGGAATTTAGGGTGGCCAGGCTGGGCGAGGCGGCTCACGCCTATAATCTTAGCACTCTGGGAGGCTGAGGCGGGAGGATCGCCTGAGGTCAGGAGTTCGAGACCAGCCTGAGCAGCAGCAAGACACCGGCTCTACTAAAAATAGAAAAAAAATTAGCCAGGCAACTAAAAATAGAAAAAATTAGCGGGGCATGGTGGTACATGCCTGTAGTCCCAGCTACTGGGGAGGCTGAGGCAGGAGGATCGCTTGAGCCCAGGAGTCTGAGGTTGCTGTGAACTACAATGATGCCACTGTACTCTAGCCTGGACAACAGAGCGAGACTGTCTCAAAAAAAAAAAAAAAATGTAGGGTGGCCAATTCCTTATTGCTGGGAATTGGCAGGCCGTTTAGGATTCCTGGGCCTTGCTTATTCAGTGCCTGTAGCATCCCCGCAAATAACTGTGATAACCCAACAACGCCCTGCATGTGTTTCTGCCCTCCCTGGGTGGGGTGGGGGTTTGAAACCAGTACAAGTTCCTACACACTGCCTGGCACATAGCAGGGGCGCAGCGAACATTTGTTGAAAGGGTAACGAAGAACATACATGAGCTGTGCCTCTGACCTGGTCCGTGTTTCTCCGATATGTGTACATGTGTGCGTGTGACTGTGAAATTCACGTGCTGCTCCTCCGGCCCGTGTCCCTGGGTATACCATGTCCGTCAAGGATTCTGGGCCCTACTGTGGGCCAGGGCCCCAGTTCTCTGGAGCTGTCTGCACTGGATGCTTTCTGGCTCCCCTTGCCGCCTCCAGAGGCCTCCTCCCTTTGCCCCTGACTATGGCCACTTGGTAGTTTTCCAGGCCTGACATTTCAAACATGCAATGCCATATGTATTGCCACTCTCAGGTAATTATCACGTAAAATTAAGCTAGTCTTGTACATGAAACCAGCAATTAGCCAGGGATTGAAGGTCAGGGAGAGCTCGTTTATAGAGTCGCTAACAAAATGTTAAGTGGAAGTGTGTGTCAGATGGGCCAGGAGGCTGGATTAGCCGGGGTCGCAGCGGTGGGACTGGAGAGCCGGTGGGGAGGAGATGAGGATTTGTGGCTCACACTTTTCTCTTCCAGCTTTCAATCTGGGGCATGGCTTTGAAGGGAAGGTTGCTAAGCCTGCTAAATCCCGATGCACACCAACGCGGTTTTCCCATTCATCTGGAAACCTGGTAGGTCCTGCCCAAAAGCCTGAATGTCAATTCCGCCTCCTGCCTGGCTGCCCACCACTCCAACATTTTATACTTAAGCCTTTCAGATCTGCTTAGGATACCTGAAGATAGAATGAATGATCTCTCAAGACTCAGAAACTTTGCACATGCCATTCCCTTTACTTGGAATGCTTTTCCCTCTCTCCCAACTGCCTCATTATCAGCCTGAAAAATTTCTGTTTTTCTTCCAAAAATCTCAGGCATTACTTCTCCAGGAGCTTTCCCAGATCCCTCACTTTATTCCAGAAAAGATTACCACCACTTTTGTACCGTGAGCGTGTTTCCATGGTTGCACTTACACTCGTGGCAATTTATTGGTGATTTGTCTGTCTCCCCTACTGGACTGGGAATTACTCATCAATTCTTGGCAAGGTGGGGCTGCTCGATAAATGTTTGTGGGATGAATATATACATCAGTCTCCTCTGCCCTTTGTTCTTTTCCATATCCTTCAAGGCCCTGCTCAAATGTCACCTCCTCTGTGCAGCTTTCCTGGATTTCCTTCCCTGGTAGAATTAATCATGCCTTCTGTGTTCCCATGACACCTTATGCATGATTTTATTGTAGTACTTACCGAATTGCTTTCTATTTCATTACTGGTCTACCCAGGGCTACTGCACTGCACAACTCCAGTGGCACCATTCACATTGAGTCAAGCAATGTAGAGATGGTACCTGTACTTACCCACTAGGCAGTGACCTACCACAGAGCAAAGACCTTGTGGCTTTACTAATAGCCTGCATATGTGTTCTCATTGTCCACACTAGTGTCCATTCTGAGTAGGCATGCAATAGACACGCACTAAACGTGTTTAGTTATTCAGTAGGGGCAGGTGGTGGTTCTGATGCTCTAAACATGTGTTTAATTATTCAGTAGGGACAGATGATTCTGTGGAGAGAACTCTAGATTTGGAGTCTAGGGATCTGGGTACCAGTTTTTGATTGCTGTGTGGTCTTAGATGAATCACTCAACCTCTCTGGTCCTCGTCCTTTTAAATCAAGTGATAGGTGTTGAGTGCCTGGGACAAAGTAGGTACTCAATGCATCCTAATTTCCCACCCCCTTTTCTTTATCTGTAAAATGAGGAATATTAAGATTCCTTGTGGTCTTGTAGAATGATGGGCTGTCAGGATTGGAAGGAGCTTTGAAAGGCATCGGGGCTGACCCCTGGCATCTTTGGTAGGTGGTCATCCAGTTCTGGTTTGTACGTCTCTAGTGATGAGGAGCTCACCTCTTCACAAAGCAGCCATGCCACCTCAGACAGCTGTGCCTGGGAAAGAGCCCAGAATCCGTATCATAGGTGCTGGTTTTGCATCACGAGGCTAGTCCCATAGCCTAAGATGATATTCATAGATAGTGATTTGCTCTAGGCTCAGAGACACCAGTTCTTATGTGACTCGATTTAAAGCCCAGTCACCCTCCTCTGGTTACCCTCCTCTGAGCTTCCTGTCCTTTGTCCAAAGACCTCTTAAGACAGGGCACCAGAAAAGGGTAGGACTATCACCTTCCTTTGCCTAGAACCTGTGCTCCTGTTAGTGGAATCCAAGATCACATTCCTGTGACCTGTATCTCTCTCAATCCTAGCAAATATTTCACCATCAGGAGGCAAAGCTGAGAACCCGCAGAGTTCCTCTTAAATTTTACTTCACATTTTAAAAGTCTGCATTAAAAAAAAAAAACAAAAAAAAACACCATAAGCAAAGTCCCCAAAACAAATGACAAACTAGGGAAACAATATTTGCAATCCATATTGTGAGCAAAGGGCTAATTTCCTTAATAGATAAAGAATCCGCAAATCAGGCGGGGCGCGGTGGCTCACGCCTGTAATCCTAGCACTCTGGGAGGTCGAGGCGGGTGGATTGCTCAAGGTCAGGAGTTCGAGACCAGCCTGAGTAAGAGCCAGACCCCATCTCTACTAAAAATAGAAAAAAAATTAGCCAGGCAACTAAAAATAGAAAAAATTAGCGGGGCATGGTGGTACATGCCTGTAGTCCCAGCTACTGGGGAGGCTGAGGCAGGAGGATCGCTTGAGCCCAGGAGTCTGAGGTTGCTGTGAACTACAATGATGCCACTGTACTCTAGCCTGGACAACAGAGCGAGACTGTCTCAAAAAAAAAAAAAAAATTGTAGGGTGGCCAATTCCTTATTGCTGGGAATTGGCAGGCCGTTTAGGATTCCTGGGCCTTGCTTATTCAGTGCCTGTAGCATCCCCGCAAATAACTGTGATAACCCAACAACGCCCTGCATGTGTTTCTGCCCTCCCTGGGTGGGGTGGGGGTTTGAAACCAGTACAAGTTCCTACACACTGCCTGGCACATAGCAGGGGCGCAGCGAACATTTGTTGAAAGGGTAACGAAGAACATACATGAGCTGTGCCTCTGACCTGGTCCGTGTTTCTCCGATATGTGTACATGTGTGCGTGTGACTGTGAAATTCACGTGCTGCTCCTCCGGCCCGTGTCCCTGGGTATACCATGTCCGTCAAGGATTCTGGGCCCTACTGTGGGCCAGGGCCCCAGTTCTCTGGAGCTGTCTGCACTGGATGCTTTCTGGCTCCCCTTGCCGCCTCCAGAGGCCTCCTCCCTTTGCCCCTGACTATGGCCACTTGGTAGTTTTCCAGGCCTGACATTTCAAACATGCAATGCCATATGTATTGCCACTCTCAGGTAATTATCACGTAAAATTAAGCTAGTCTTGTACATGAAACCAGCAATTAGCCAGGGATTGAAGGTCAGGGAGAGCTCGTTTATAGAGTCGCTAACAAAATGTTAAGTGGAAGTGTGTGTCAGATGGGCCAGGAGGCTGGATTAGCCGGGGTCGCAGCGGTGGGACTGGAGAGCCGGTGGGGAGGAGATGAGGATTTGTGGCTCACACTTTTCTCTTCCAGCTTTCAATCTGGGGCATGGCTTTGAAGGGAAGGTTGCTAAGCCTGCTAAATCCCGATGCACACCAACGCGGTTTTCCCATTCATCTGGAAACCTGGTAGGTCCTGCCCAAAAGCCTGAATGTCAATTCCGCCTCCTGCCTGGCTGCCCACCACTCCAACATTTTATACTTAAGCCTTTCAGATCTGCTTAGGATACCTGAAGATAGAATGAATGATCTCTCAAGACTCAGAAACTTTGCACATGCCATTCCCTTTACTTGGAATGCTTTTCCCTCTCTCCCAACTGCCTCATTATCAGCCTGAAAAATTTCTGTTTTTCTTCCAAAAATCTCAGGCATTACTTCTCCAGGAGCTTTCCCAGATCCCTCACTTTATTCCAGAAAAGATTACCACCACTTTTGTACCGTGAGCGTGTTTCCATGGTTGCACTTACACTCGTGGCAATTTATTGGTGATTTGTCTGTCTCCCCTACTGGACTGGGAATTACTCATCAATTCTTGGCAAGGTGGGGCTGCTCGATAAATGTTTGTGGGATGAATATATACATCAGTCTCCTCTGCCCTTTGTTCTTTTCCATATCCTTCAAGGCCCTGCTCAAATGTCACCTCCTCTGTGCAGCTTTCCTGGATTTCCTTCCCTGGTAGAATTAATCATGCCTTCTGTGTTCCCATGACACCTTATGCATGATTTTATTGTAGTACTTACCGAATTGCTTTCTATTTCATTACTGGTCTACCCAGGGCTACTGCACTGCACAACTCCAGTGGCACCATTCACATTGAGTCAAGCAATGTAGAGATGGTACCTGTACTTACCCACTAGGCAGTGACCTACCACAGAGCAAAGACCTTGTGGCTTTACTAATAGCCTGCATATGTGTTCTCATTGTCCACACTAGTGTCCATTCTGAGTAGGCATGCAATAGACACGCACTAAACGTGTTTAGTTATTCAGTAGGGGCAGGTGGTGGTTCTGATGCTCTAAACATGTGTTTAATTATTCAGTAGGGACAGATGATTCTGTGGAGAGAACTCTAGATTTGGAGTCTAGGGATCTGGGTACCAGTTTTTGATTGCTGTGTGGTCTTAGATGAATCACTCAACCTCTCTGGTC
>NW_012148519.1:2109786-2147641 GCF_000956105.1 Propithecus coquereli
GATATCAGAAAGTTGACAGGAAAGGGCCCGAAAATTGCTCTTAAATATGTGAAAAGATACTTAACCTTACTCATCATAAGAGAAATGCAAATTCAAATTACAATCGTTTTTCACCTGTTACATTGGCAAAGATCAAAATGTTTGATAACACTTTGTTGGTAAAACTGCAGGGAAACAGGCACTCTCATCCATTGCAAGGGTGAATTGGTGCCATCTCTCTGGGGGGGTTGGATTTGGCTTTATCTACTAAACTTTAAAAATGCACGGGCCATTCCACATCTAGGAATGTATCCTGAGGACGTACTCACGTGAGCACGCTAGGAGGTATGCTGCACGAGGGCAGAGACTTTTGCCTGTTTTCTTCACTGTTCTATCTCTGGCACCTGGAATGATGCCCAGCATATGGTAGGTGCTTGATAAATGCCTGTTGAATTAAAGAATAGATGAATATGCAAAATGACATATGGTCAAGGTTATTCACTGTAACATTTTTAGTAAGAGCGAAGAGCGGAAATAATGGAAATGTCCAACTATAATGGAGTAGGATACTGCTGTTAAAAAGATCAAGGCAGCTCTCCATGTACTGATGTGTAGGATCTCCAAGGTATATAATTAAATGAGAAAAGCAAGGTGCAGAAAAATGGATATAATAAAATTCCAGTTGGATATTTGCTTATCTAAGCCCAGAACATCTCTGGAAGGAAGCCTTCAGATTGGCCACTGTGTTTGCTTTTAGACAGGGGAGCTGGGGGCCTAGAGCATAGAGTGGGAGGTAGCTTTACTTTTCACTGTATTATCTTCCATTTAAATTTTAGATACCGCGAGTGTATTACCTATTCAAATAAACAATAATAATTCAAAATTTTAAAATAGCAGGGCTCAGGAATTAACCCTATGCTTTTGGGCTGCACATTTGTGTACACATGTGTCCTGCACATTTCTGAGGATATACCTGTATGTGTATGCATTCATGCATGTATATTTCAATTCACTACTTTGTTCACAATTGCAGATTAGTCTAGATTAAGTGAAACACAGTTCCCAAGGCCTTCCCCTATTCAACAATCTTCAGTGGCTCCCTGTTGTCTGTAAAGTCCAAGTTCCTTGTCCTGGGTCTCAAGGTCTTCTGTCATCTGTCCCCAACACCCCTCCCACCACTCCCTTCACGTGGTCTTGCCACAGAAAAATGGAGCTCCTTGATCTTCCCGTACCCGCCTGCCAATATCCCATCCTGTGCCTTGAACTGTGCTCTTCGGAAAACCAAGAACCGCTTCTCCTCCATTGCCACGTCGAGTCACACCCGCTCTTCAAAGCCCATTACCAGCCTCTTTCTCCAGCCGTGATGTCCCCAATTGGAAATAGCCTCTCACTTTTCTTTTTTCTTTTTTTTTTTTTTTTTGAGACAGAGTCTCACTGTGTTGCCCTGGCTAGAGTGCCGTGGCATCATCCTAGCTCACAGCAACCTCAAATTCCTGGGCTCAAGGGATCCTCCTGCCTCAGCCTCCCGAGTAGCTGGGACTACAGGCATGCACCACCATGCCCAGCTAATTTTTTCTATGTATTTTTAGTTGTCCAATTAATTTCTTTCTAATTTTAGTAGAGACGGGGTCTCGCTCTTGCTCAGGCTGGTTTCGAACTCCTGAGCTCAAACAATCCGCCCGCCTCGGCCTCCCAGAGTGCTAGGATTACAGGCGTGAGCCACCGCGCCCGGCCAGCCTCTCACTTTTCATCTGCATTTCTCTAATAGCATTTAGGTTTCTTTTAACCTTGTATTAAGTCTATTTCCATACCTGAAAACTGTTCTCCTAAGCTATTGGAAGGAAGGCAGTGTCCAAACTTGATTCCTGTTTACATTGTCCTCGAAGCCCAATAAATGCCAGGCACGTAGTAGGTACTTGAGAAATGCAGAAGGAATGGCTATGCCAAAGTCTAGGTGGTAGGTGAGACGTCTCTCTGGTCTTTGTGCTGTCTCAGCCGTCACCATCGAATTCATCATCACTGGGGAAAAGGCTTTTTCATACCTCGCTGCCCCCGGCCCTGTGTGGGGCCTTCTGTAGAGTATGTCAGCACGAGCCTGCTGCGGCCCATCCACACCCAACAGCCTGGCCGCAGAGCGGGGCCCAGACGTGACCAGACGGTGAGGCAGCCACATTCCAGACGGATGAGGCACGCCTGGGAAGTCACATGTCTGGCTCGCCAACCCACCTGCAGGCACTCAAGCTTTACAGACCCCCGGGCTTTCCTGGGGTTCGAATCCTCACTGTCCCCGTGTGACTCTGCACAAATGGCAACTCTCCCGGTCTCAGGGTCCTCACCTGTAAAATGGGACCGCAAGACCTGCCTCAAGTGCTGCTGTGAGGAGTGGAGAGGATGTCTGTGAAGTGCCTTGCCAGGGCCTGGCATCTAGCAGGTTCTCAGATTGATTCTCCTGGAAGCTGGAGACACGCAGGAAGCCACATCAGCCCGAGCTAAACCTAGAAAGGTGACTGTATTGCCAAAAACCCCATATGCCAAGCAGCACTTTATTGCAAAGCCAAACAGATTTTTTTTGGCTCCACTATCGTTTGGGATTATTTTGCCACAGTTAATGCTCTGTGGGTGAGAGCTCAAGACTTATCCAGGGTGTGGTGTGTACGGTGGCCTCACATGGGTGAATGGGCCTGTGCACATATACATGGACGCATGGGTGTGCGTGCTTGTTGTGTACAGGTGTGCACATCCACTCACATGCACGTGGACCCCCCAACAGTCACGCGTGTGCGTGTTCATGTGTCCACACAAGTATCTGTTTGCACATGGCCATTCATGCCACGGTGCTGAGAAAAGATGGGGCAAAAAAGGAAAAAGAAATTTAAAGGCAAAAAATGTGGGCAAGGCATGTGAAAGACAGTAGAATGTGGTGGCTAAGAGCACGAACTTTGAACTTGTCCTGGGTTCAAATCCTCTCCCTGCCAAGTAGCTTGTCACCTTGGGCAGTCACTCAACCTCTCTCTGCCTCAGTTTCTCATCTATAAAATGGAGATTAGAACAATAGCACCCACCGATTAGGACTGTTGGGAGGATTAAATGAGTTAAAACCTGTAAAGTGCTCAATGGGGTTTGGGACGAGGTAAGTGCTTGCTTAAAACACTGGTGGAGGGGGATGCTCATCACCTTCCTCTTACTCCTCTCTAAGATGTTGCCTCCCGAGTCTTTCCCTCCTCTCTCCTTCTCCCCTACATCACCCTGCATGCGCCCCGTCCCCAGCAGCGTCCTGGTCTTTGCCAGAGCCAGGCCGGGAGCCGGCAGCACGTGCCACTGGCGGGAAAGAAAGCCAAAAGGGAGCAGGCGGAGGTGGAGAGGCTGGCTCTGAAATGCCGCTTCTTTTTTTTTCCCCCTTTTTTCCCCCTGTTTCTCCAGCCACGCTCCCAGAGGCAGGAGGTTTGGGGGGCAGTGGGAGGGCTCCAAAGAACAGACAATCCCAGCCATTCCCTGGTGGGCCGGGGGTCAGGCCCCCTCCCTGCTCCATCTGCCTCTGCTGCAGCCTGTGCCATCCGGTTTGCCAGCCCAGCCCAGCAGGCTGGGACCCTAGGCCATGCCAGCCTGGGCCCTGCTGGGGGTGGGAGCAGGCTACGGCCTGGGGTCTGCGAAGGGTTCTCCTGGCTTTTTAAATTTCTCTTCCTTTCTTCTTTGCCTTCTGAGCTCTGGTCTTTCTTAGCCCCATGGCTCGGACTCTGTCCTGCGCCAGCCTCTCTGGCAGTCTCGCCCATCCCTGCATCTCTGCCACCACCTGCCCCGGGTCTCCTGCCAGCTCTAGGCTCAGGGAGCATCAGGCCCTGTCAGCCTCAGCTCCTGCACACAGCCCTCTCCGCCCCCTGGGCTGCAGGCTGGCAGCCCCAGCATCTGGAGGGGCTGGCTCTCTGCTCCGGCTGCCCCGGGCCCAGGATCCCCTCCCCGTTCCCCAGCCCATCTTCCCCTGTCCCCCTCTCCCCAGTGACTAGAGTCCTCTTCCCACCCCTCTGCCTCCTCCCTGCCCAGGACAGCTTGCTTCCCTCCAGGCCTTGGCTGGAGGCTCACAATGAAGTTGCCTCCCCCCACAGACTGGGAGGAGGAGAATCACCATGGCAACCGAGAAAGCCTCCCTTCCCTGCCCTCCCCTTCCTCTCCCTGGCTTCACAGAAGGGGCTGGAGGTCTGGGGGAAGTTTGAGCCTCAGGGATACAGGGTGGAGAATGACAGCGCGATAGGAGTAGCTGATGGGACATTTGTGAGAGATTTGGGCCGATTGTGGGACCACGATTCTTGAGGGGCTGGGTCCAACTGGGGATGTGATTAGGATGGTCTTAGCCACCAGTTGAGTTCCCAAACACAGCTGTGACTTATCTGGGCATCTTGTTAAATACAGAGCTTCTGGCACCATCCTAGACCTACTAAATTCCAATCTCCGGAGTTGGGTCCTAGGGACTCATCTTTTAGAGTCTCTCTAGGATGGGTAATTCCTATATATGCCGAAGCTGAAGACCCACCAGTATACAGAAGTGCATCAGGCCTGGAGTCCATCAGGCCTGTGATCGTGATTGCCCCAAAGCTCAGTTTATACTGCTGTGAAATGGGATAATAGAATCAGCTCCATAGGGTGTTTTGAGAATTGGTGCTCGCAGATAACCTTGCACAGGGCTTGACCACCTCCACTTCCTGCTCTAGGCTCTGTCATCTCAGGGGGACCAGCAGGGTCTGTCGGGGAGCGTGACCCCCTCCCCCCGTGCCTTCCACGGCCCGAGCCTTCTCTGCCATTATGTGTTACAAGACACTGAGAATTCTCGACACTGGAGCAACACGAAATCATTAAGGCAAAACAATAAATAAAGGCCTAGAAGTTATTACAGAGCTGACAGTGCACAACGCCATCCTGAAAAGCAAATATGAATTATTTCAGAACATTTTGAAATGAAAAATCTTCTCTTCTTCCTGCCCAGCCCTGTAAACCATGAATTCTTCTTTCGCCCTCTTTCGCCTGTGTGCAGAGTGGCCAGGCCAGGAGGGACCCAGCTGGGGCTTCCTGCAGGCCCCGGATCAGGAGGCCAAGCTCAGACTGGAGGTCGAGCCTGCTACAGCCTCTTTGGCCTGAATGCCATTTGGTTTGCCGAAAGCGGCTCCTTGTTCCTTGTGTCCACCCCAGAATCGGGGAACGAGCACTATTGTGAGCCTCTCCTACTCCCAACGTTGTGCATCCGTTCACACTTTCAGAGAACCCTCCCAACAGCTCTGGGAAGATGGGCTATATTCTTCCCATTTTACAGATGGTTTCAAAAGGTTTCAGTGACAAGCCCAGGGTCTGATAGATGGCAGAGCTGAGACTCAAACCTGAGTCTCCTCACTCCAAGTTTAAATGAGATTAAATGTACGTACATGGCATACTCCGAAAGCTATTATTATAATTATAATATTCAAGTACTCATCCAAGGGCTGCCCTAGTCGCCCAGCACTAGGATGGGCCTGCTGTGGTCACCGGCCATTCTGACTGCTCAGCATCCCTCCCCTGTATGCTGGTACCCGCACCCCATTCCTCTGGAGTGACGCCCTCCCTTAACATTTCACTCGATGAGCTGTCAATCACTACCTCGCCCTCCTGGCCTCTAATGTGCAGCTGAGAGCCAGGATTGCCCAGTCGTAGTTCCCCATTTTTCTGAGCTCAGGGACTGAACCTGAGCTGGAACCACTGGAGTATTTATCTGGGATTTTATGTACAGACTCTGAGTGAGGCAAGTTTTCCTCTCTCTGCCTTACCAGCTCCGCCGGGCCATGCCCCATCCTTTCCCGCCATCCCCCCATCCCACACGGAGGAAGCCCATTGGAGCAGAGGATGTGACTGACACATGGAGAGACACGGCATTGTAATATTTGGCCATATTGCTTGAGTGCCTGGGCCAGCTGCACCTGAAGTCAGCTCCACCTGCCCTTCCTGGTTACACAGGCCAATAATCTCCCCTTTTGGATTAAACTAGATTAAGTTGGGTTTCAGTCACTTATGCTTATGGGGACAGGTGCTGTTTGGGTTTGGGTGGGTGGGTAGGGCACAGCACATGGCCTTTGGCAGTCTACCCAGAGAGTCAGCCTCAACCCAGGAGACCCTTGGAGAGTAAGGCTGTGTCTCATCACATCCTAGCCCCTCTGGGGATGCAGGGGGCAGAGTGTGCCCAGGGAAAGGGCCCTGGACCAGGAGGTCAAGCCCAGGATATGATCCCAGCAGAGCCATTGATTCGGCCCTCTGGGTGATTTGGAGCAAGCCTGCTTCTCTAGACCTCAGCTTCCTCATTTGCAAAATGAAGCTGTTGGGGCTCAGAAAACAATTCCCCAAAATTTGGTGCTTTGGCATGTTGAGTCCTTTGAACTGAAGGACATTGGAAGGACTTCAGAAGCAAAATCTCTCTCTGACCTTTGCCCTTTTTCCTTCTGCTCTCTTTTCTCCCCCAAGGTAGGCCACAGAAACTAGAAATATTTCTCCAACACCCCCCCACCTTTCTGTGTGGGAGCTGGCCATGAAGAAATTCTCTGACCTTCCTTGTCTGACAGTACATCATAAGACCCTCATTCCAGAAGGGTCCAATACCAGGGAGGAAGGAAAGCCGCACAGAGAAACCAGAAGAATCTGAACACACAGGCCTTGCTGGGTTTCCCCTCAGTCTGTCACCCTGTTGTCCAATCACGTTTCTACGTGGCTGTCCATTCTTCATTGAACCCAAGCAGAAAAATAGACTGTTTTCCCTGAGTCTTTGGATCTTTATTTCTGAAGCCTCTGGTATTGTATGAAACTTTGATTCAATAAATTTGCTGTGCTTTTCTCTTGTTAAGCTGTCTTTTGTTACAGGAGTGTCGGCTGTGCCCCTTACGATGGGGAGGGAAGGTAACACACCCTTTCCACAAAGTGTAGGACTATAGTATCTCAACGGGCTTAGTACTGTTACTGTTCTAGAATCCACTCTGTGCGCCAGTGTGTACTAAGGCACGGCTACAGGGCCTTCCATGATCGCGCCCCTGCCAGCCTCTTCAGTTTTCTCTCCCACGGTTTTCCCATCCTACTCTCTTGTACTGTATATCTCTGTGGTTCTAAATTCTCTTTCCTTTAGCACCTTGAACAAACCATCTATCCATCCACACATCCACTCAACCAACCATCCAACCAACCATCCAACCAATGAGCTCCTGGAATATGTCAGGCCCTGTCCGAGGTACTGTAGGTACCACATAGTCTGTCCTTGCCCTCATGGAATGAACAAACAAGTGAATGCAAGCATGCTAGAGTTAGAAATGGGACACATAGGATGCTGTCACTCTCTCTGAGGAGGGATAGTTCTTTAAGGTGAGCCTAGGTTGAGTAGGGAATAGTCAGGGAAGAAAGGGAAGAACATTTCATGTAACTGGAATAGCATAGAGAGTGTTGTGGGGGAAAGAAACTCATCATGGAAAGTGCATAGTCAGTGAAGGGAGACGAACACAATGTGTGGTCAGAGATGTCAGTGGGAGGCAGGCAATGACAATCCCCTTGCCACCCCACCCACCTGTCAAACTCCTATTCATCCTTTGAAACCCTGCTGAGCTATCACCTCCTCTGGGAAGTGCCCTCCCTAAATGCAGAGTCAATCACTCCTTCCTCTGTAGTTGCTTGGACTCCTGTAATCGCACCTTCTCCCACCCCTGTGCTGGCCTCTTCCCATGTTTGTCGCTCCTGGTAGAATGTATATTTCTTTAGGGTATGAAGCTGTCTGTAGTTGTGGTGCCTGGCACACGTAGGTACTCAATCAATGCTTTGGGGCTGAATTGAATCACATGGTTTGTATGTAGCCAGGAGATAACTGTTTGTGTTTAAGGAAGGGGCGGGGGAGTGGCGGGCGTGTATGTGGGTATCTCTGCGTTTGGATTTAAATTCAACGAGGTTTCCAGAGGGCTGTTTGGAGTCAGTGGACTGTGACAAGCTGCTGACCATTTTCTCAACACCAAGAAAACTGGCTCTGCTGGGGATGCAAAGCTCTCTGGGCCTGAGGCTGGGCTGCCGGCTTCCCTGCTCTTCTGCCACCTTGACTTTCCGCCCCTTTCTTGTCGCGGTCCCTTTGGGATCCCTCAGTCCTTCAGGGCTCTGTGGCCGGGTTAGGGACTGGGCTGAGGCCGTGGTCTCTGCCTGGGCGCCCACAGGCCTTGGTGAAGAAGCCGATGGATGGGACCCCAGGCCAGGGACCCTTCCTTCTAATCCACGTCCACTGCTCCCTCCTCTGCCTGCCGGTTTGTATCCAGCTGTTGTCTAGGGTGGTGACGGTGACGGAGGGTGCTGGGCCCGCTTGCAATGAGAGGGATCAGAGGCCTCTGTGCAGCTGGGGTGTGGGCCCAGGAATAGCCCTGCATGAGATGACAGACATTTGACCAGCTGAGCACCACTGGGAAGGGGCTGCTCCGATGTTCCTTATCTTCTTTATCTGCTTAAACTCCAGAGGGGGCTGGTCCTTTCCCAGGGCAAGAGAGGAGAGCCAGCAGGTAAGGGAAGGAGAAAAGGAGCTACTGCCACCCTTCCCCCATGTCACCTGCAAGCCAGGCCCAGAGCAGAGGCCCTTTACAGACCCAGATACCCCAAGATGGGACATCCCCACCCCAGCCATTTCTATCAATCAGTAAGCACATAGCCCACCCCGTGCTCAGGCAGGGAGGAGCTACCAGTGTTCGCTGAGGGTCTGCTCTGTGCAGGCTCCTGGCACAGTCACGCTTATTCTCTCAACAATCCTGGGCAGACACTATTATTATCCGCATTTAGGTGATGAGAAAGCTGGGGCTCCCAGGGTTTCAGAAGCATGTCTGAGAGCCCCAAGCCTCTGCTCTCTTCTCTCCTGCTCTGCCTGACAGCAGGGGCCCACCCCCTCCAGGGAGGACACAGACACTCATGTCTGAAGGTGTAAACAGCAGCCAGGCCAGGCCCCCACTTATGAGCATGTGACACACAGGGGCCCTCCGGTCCTTGGCCAGAACTCCCCGCCCCTATTCTCTGCTTCTGAGATGCCTGGATCCTCTTCCTTCTGGTCACCTGCCCTCAGAGACCCACACCTTCTTCAAAGCCTTGGTGCAAGAATGGGGACAGGAAAGCCCTTGTTTCACTGTCGTTCTGGGGACCGATTCTGTACCTGGAGGCTCAGGTTGGACCCAAAATGAGCTTTCATGTGGCTTTCTCAAGGTGACAGTGACCTTGAACAGATCATTTAAGTCCTCTGGGCCTCAGTTTCCTCATTCGTAAAATGACGCTACACCTCCGAGACTTCTATAAAGGAAATTTCAGCGAGATAGTGTGTGTACTGCTCTGCCGCAGGTACTCAAGGAGTGTTTAAAAATGGGAACGATGAGTTAGGCTGGGGGCAAGGCTGGGGGCAAGGCTCGGGGTGGGTGGGAGCATGGGGGAGGCCAGGCTGCTGTGTGTGGAAGGGGTGGTGGGGATGGGAGACCCTCAAGCCAAGTCACAGGGGGGAGAGGTGTGGGAGGGTGCTGAGTGCCAAGCCGACTTTGGACTTTGTCCTATGGATGAATGGTTTTCACACACGGAGTCCTTTGTTCAAAGGAGGTTAGGCAAACAGATAAGTCTTGAACTGAGGTGGGAGGTGGGTGAGGGTCCTAGAGTCCTGCTTTTCAACCCTTCCTCCATCACCCCAATCCTAGGAGCTCCATGGAAGTCCTAGAGCTATGCTGAGCACGTCTGAAAAGCCTCTGAAGTGAGAATGAATAGGAGAAGACCCGGCTGAATTTCTGCCAAGTTCTTGGAGGCCTGGGGAAGAGGCTGGGGGAGAGGGCTCCGTGTTCTTGTTCTCAGGCTGGGTGGGCCCTGCCCCTGCCCTCTGTCTCCCCTGGGGCCCCTCAACCTTGTTCCATTTACAACTGATCGTGGCATCTGCTAGAAAGTCTTGGTCCAGCTATCAGCTCTCTCCCTGGACAGACAGCTGCCTTTGCACGGAGAACAGGGTGCAAGGGTCACCAGGGAAGCCCTGGGGAGTATAAGCTGGGTGTCCCTTGCCCGGGGGGCGGGGGGTCCACGTGAGGGAGTGCAGTCGGTCTCACTGCTGGTGTCAAGACTCAAAGGTGGGTGCTTCGTGGGGTGCACCACCGTGTGGCCAAGGGCCGGCTGCATCCCCTGCAGCCTTTGCCCACTGCCCCGGACACTCTCTAGTAGGGCTGGGCACTTCCTCTCTCTCATTCCACTTTTCCACCTGGCAGGCTCCCACTTGTCCTCAGGCCTCAGCTTGGACATAGCTTCCTCCCGAAAGCTTTTCTCGTCCCCTTCTGCTGTGCCACCACTGCCCTGGGCTAGCCTCTCTTGTTGCAAGGATCCCCATGTGCTATAACCATCTGCTCACTTGTCTCTCTCTTCTCTGCTAGGCTTTGAGTTTGCCAGAGCCTAGCAGAGTGGGTGCTTAATAGATGCTGGCAAATGAATGAATGCACGAGCCTCGCTCCAGCATGGGTGCAGGGAGCAATCAAACAGCAGTGTGAGCTCGTCATAGATGAGGGATGAACTTCTAGACAAAGGCTACTACCAGCCGGGGAGAGGTCAGGAGAACATGGGCACTGGGTTCTGGGGCTGGGGTGGCGCAGTCCCACTAAGCGTGTCTACTCCTTTCATTCTCGTGTCTTCTCTGCCAAGGGTTTGCCCTCCAGGTCGTACTTACTCTGGGCATCGGACAGCGTGTGCTCCCTACTCTGCATGCCCACCTGTGGGGGTGTGTACACCCAGGTGTATTGGGTAGATCTTTGTGCTCCTGGGTCTGAATGAGCATGAGTGGGTACAGAGCTGCCTGGGAGTATGTGTGTGAACACGTGCACACGTGGCAGTAGTAAGCACGTGTGTCTTTGCATATCCAGGTAGGGATGTGGCACCTTTGTGTGCACAGCTCTGTATGCAGACACATACAGGCATGCCTTTGTATCTATGAGTGTGTATGTGCTTGCACAGACATGCATGTGCCCATGGGGGCAGGGTGGGGCGGGGTGCATTCTGTCATTGCACACTGATTAGCCTTCGCTTGGAAGCATTTAGGTGACAATTTACAGCCGCACCTGACCCTGGCCTCTCTGCCTTGGCCTACGTGTGCTGCTGCGGCTGCCCCCTGCCCCCTGCCTGCCCCCTGCCCCTGGCCACATAACTGTGATTTATGTCAGGCCTGTGGGGAGCGTCGCCCGCCCCCCCACTGCCCACCTCTCCTGCACCAGATGGGCTGCCTCCTGCTCCCTGGAGCAGCTCCTCCGCCAGGGAGGGTGACGCAAGATGACCAGCCACCAGGCCTGGCTGGGACCCCTCCCTCACCCACTGTTCACTCCATTTCAGACTGTCCCCGTCATCCTGTCTTGGGCTTATTCTTGGCTGTTGGGATTGTGAACTGAGATGGGAGGTCACAGACTGTGACACAGAACAGAAACCGCTGCCAGTCTTCCATTCATCTCCACCCCAGACACAGATAGACAGACAGATGGACAGACACACAGATAATGGTACTGATAGATCCTCGTGCAATACCGATAGGGTGCTCACAGGGCCAAGTCTGACAAACGCATGTGCATCTGGGTGCGTGAGCGCACACACACACACAGTGTTCATGGGGGACCTGCATATGTGTGAGGGCTGGGAAGGAAGCCAGGCCCCCTGCAGCCAGGCCAAGCCTCTCCCACTCCCCACTGGGTCCCTGCCTCCTTTCCCCAGTGTCTACACTGCCTGATGCCAAAGGGCATCTTCTCCAGCTCGTGCTGATCCATGATGAAGGTCCATTCAACCAGCAAGGGCATTTCTGGGGGTGTCCCTGGGGTGGGCCTTGGGGGGCTGAGGCTCAACCTTGTTCCCCCTAGTCTGGCATTGCTGGGAGCAGGGTGGGGGGCTGGTGGAGAGACCCGGGGCTGTGTCAGGCTGAAGGTGAGCGCTGGAAACAAAAAGATTGGAGTAAATTATTATTCCCCCCATGGCTTTCCCAAGGAAAGTGGAAGCAGCAGCCTGAGGCCCGTTTTCCTATTTGATGGGGAATCAGATAAATGGCAGGCAGCTTGCTCTGATAAGGCCTTGCTCTGGGCACAACCTCTCTCTCTGAAACCCTCTTACTATGCATAGAGGAAGGCTATCTGTGCAGCTGCACCTTGACACAAATATATCTGCACCCGAGATGAAGCAATTCCCCCAGAAATTACAGCAGGGGGATTGCATCTGAGGAGGGGGCCCTGGGGAGGGGCGGGGGCTGCAGGGAGGGAGGGAAGGAGAGGCCTGGGACAGGCAGAGAGGAGAGGGAGGCGGCTGGGAGAAGGGGAGTGGGGAGGGGGAGGTCTAGAGGACTGCACTGGGTGGGGAGGCTCGGAAGCATCTTTGGATAAAATGTACACATTTTTTCCCCACCAAGGAGCTTTTGCAGAAATATTCTTCTTCTGCATCATCTTCTTAACAAGGCAACTCTCACCACCCCCCGCATCCCCTCCACCCCCCATCCCACTGCTGCCCTTACCATATTCTCTCTGCTCATAGAATAAAAAATAAAATACGTGGATAATAATAGATTTTACAATTAGCCACCTAAATGGAGGAGTCTCGGCTGCCTTAAAATTTTTCTTTTCAGAGGGGAAATGGGCTGTTCATATGATTTAAATAAATAAGTACATAAATAAATAAGTATTTTTGGAAAAGTGGAGCACAGAGTTCTGACTGTTTGAGTATTTGAAACACTTTTCGAACTTGTCACACGGCTCCGTGTGTGTGTGTGTGTGTGTGTGTGTGTGTGGTGTGTGTGTGTGTATATACACACATGCACATGTGCTGTATGCATGCAAACATGTGCCTGAATATGCCTGTGTGTTTGGGTGTGTTCTCATGTTCCCTCACACATGCACACACACCCCTAGTCTGGTAACACCCCAGGCTCGCTCCCTCTGCCTACCAACAACGTCTGCCCATCTCTGTGAGCTTGTGTATCTCAACTCTCCCCTTCCCAGCCTGGAGAACCGGCGCTCCAGCCTCTGAGGAGATCTCCAGAAAGCCCTCTGGCCCTAGTAAGAGAAGCTTGAGTAAGTGACATCCCATAAGGCACAAGGTCCCCTGTCTCTTGCCAGACACCCCCTCCCGTCCCAGCTCCTCCTTGGCTGGGCAAAGGTGCCCAGGGGCGCTGGCAGCAGAGCTTGGCCGGACAAGCACATGGGGGAGGGGCAGTGAAACCACGTGGGACGGGGGTCTTGTCCCCAAAGCTGTAGGTCTTGGGTGTACAGGGTGGGCTTGTTGGGGTGGGGATGGGCAACAGGAGGCATCGCGTGTACATGTGGGGGCTGAGGGGAAGAAGGGGAGTGTGTGTGTGTGCGTGGGCGTTCCCCTCCCTCCCCAAACTGGCACCTGCCTTGGGTCTGACTGTCGGAGCAGCTGCGAGACACAAGAGTCGGCCGACAGATGCCACGGCCCAGCCTTTGTCTGAGCAAGAGAAAAATCACACTCTCCCCTGGAGCCCCTGGGGCAGCTGAGGCTGGGAGGCTTCAGCCATCTCGCCCTCCAACTCTATCTCCAAACCTGGAAAGCAACAGGGGACTTCATCCTGTGCCCCAACTTTGAGGGGATTCGAGGGGTGATGGCAAAGAGGCAGGAAAGTGGGGATTTGGGGGAGAGATGCTTTGAACCCCTTTGCCCAAACTGCGTGATGCACTCCCAGCACCCACATAGGTCAGGGGGTGGTGGCGTTGGTGGGGGTGGGTGGGTTATGCCACCCAAATCCGCTGGGAAAGGACTGAGCTGGCAGGCAGGGATCAGGCTTCTAGTTTCATCTCTGCCACTTCTCTGTGGCCAACTAGTTCACTCTTCTGGGCCTTGCTTTTCTCAGTGTAAAATGTGGGAAGGCAATCACTCAAATGGCAGATGCAACGTTAAATAACGTGGATAGCTGTGGGTTTTAGACACCTATCAGGGCAACAGGGTAAGAACGTGCCTGGTTGTGATTGTATCTCACCTGCTATTGGTTGGGGCTAAGCCTGGAGGAGCCCAAGGACTGGTCTTCCTGCAGGAAATAATCCCTGGAAAGTTACTAGCCTCTCCTGGGCAGCAGGGACCTTCCGGACTCACCTGAAAGCTGTCTCTGGAGATAGGTTACAGAATAGGAGAACTCCCAGGGGACTGACTGTGGATAACCAGGCTGGGGCATGTTGGAGAAGAACACTGACACCTCCCCACATTTTCTGCCATGGAGGAGTTAGCCAGTGGGTTGAAAGGGCAGGGAGCCTGGGAACTGTCCCTTTAGAGCAAATAATGGAAGGAGAAGCCCCCAGGGAAGCCTAAAATTCATGGATAGATGTCCTGTTGTTCTCCATATTGCCAAGCTGGTGTCTACATTGGGACATGAACCCCCACGTACCCCTATTGTGGGACTTTGGCTATCATTAATCTCACACTGGGACATTGACTGCTACACCCATACTTGTAGATCATTGACTGCCATTGATTCCAATATTGGGGGCATTGATTCCCACATTGGGACATTGATTTCCCATAACCAGCTCCAAATTGGGGCATTGATCTCTACACTGGGATGTTGACTTTCTTACCCATCCCTATGGCAGGACATTGATTCCTCTCAACCAACTCTATTTTGGGACATTGATCCCCCACATGGGATGCTAATGACCTCACCCAGATCTTCTTTGGGGTATTGATTCCTACATTGGAATGCTGACTCCCTTTCCCATCTAACTCTGGATTGGGACATTGATCCCACGATGGGACATCGATTTATTCATCTCTCTCAATATCTGGACATTCTCCACCACCCGACCCTGAATAACAGCACTGAGTTTTATTCCAGGGCTTAGTTCCATTCATGTTGTCAATCGGTCATTTGTTACAGCAACTATGTGTCAGCTTTTGTGTTAATGGTTGGGATCTCTTTTTCTTTCACTTCCTACCATCACGACTCCCCGTGTGAAGACTTCAATTTCCTTCAATCTTCATGTTTGATATACACCCCCTGCTTCCATCCCCCCGTTCTTCCTCCCCCAGTGACTCCAGCCAAAGTGTCTGTTCATCAGTCAGGCGAGGAGAGCCTAGTGAAGTTGGGAGTACGGTCTTTGGAGTCACGAGTTTGAATTCCAGGCTTCACCACTTACCAGCCTCAGTTTCCTCATCTTTCAAATGGGGATAAAGTTACCTACTTTTTAGGTTTCCTGTGCAGACTAGAGGAGAGAATGCACATGGGAACACTGAATGGGACTGGAGTGTGGCGAGCACAATACTTTATAGCAAGCCTTTCCCTTTCCTGCCCTCCTCTCCCTCCCAGCCTACGGAGATGGCTCTTAAATGGGCATATCCACGTGGCCCCATCACCTACCGCTGCAGTGGCTGAGACCTTCCCTCTCTCCAAATGCCATGGGCAGCCTCCCTTATGAAGTAGGTCCCTCACAAAAGTCCAGATCTAGCTCTCATTTTTAAAAATCCATATTATATAGATAGCAAAGAGGAGAGCAACTTTTCCAGCCCGAGCCTGTGTGTAATTACATATTTTGGCCGTGTGCTGGGCCTGGGATGAATCTGCATGGTAATGCAGGCCAGGGGCTTACGATGTAGGCACACATGCTAATTTTTAAACCACAAAATCGCGGCTGTTTTTCATTTTCATTTCCGACAACGCTGGCGTAGATTAGGTCCTATTAAGCACCATGGGGCCTATCCTCCCCCTTGGCCACCTGCAGGGCTCTTCATGGCTTTCATGGGCTCGCTGGGCCTGGCGCTGAGGCAGACACATCCTTCCCAATTGTGGGGCAAAGCTGTGCCCAGGAGGAGGTGCCCAGGTTGGCAGATCAACACTGTCTTCTCCCCTCATCTCCACCCAGGCTGGAGCTAGGTCTCCCTCCCACCTGGGGAGGGAGAACTCACAGCCCACAGGAATTGAAATTGCAGGCTGTGTCTCTCCTGGTGGAAAAGTAAAGTGTGCTGCCCTCCCCAAAGCCCTAGGACATCCTCAGGGGCCTGGAGAGCAGGGGCTTGGGTCACTGACCCGTTCAGTCCTGGCCCAGCCCAGGTGACCTTGTGCAAGTCACTTCCCTTCCCTGGGCCTCTGTTTTCCACCTGTCAAACCCAGAGTGTGAACTACACAGTCTGGACTATTCCTTCCAGTTCTAACATTCTGCATTCGAACTTCCTGTCCTCTGCCAAAGGGCAAATGGAGCAGTGATAACAGCAGCCCACTTTGGTTACACACACACCACGTGTAAAACTGTAAATGTTCATCATCTCATTTCATCGCACCCTTGCCTCTCTGAGGGAGTGGCATATTAAACACAAATCCCATTTTCACCACTCACTGGCCAGATGATCTGTTTTCTCATCTGAAAAATGGGGGTGTAATTGATAACAGTCCTACCTGATAAGGTATCATCAAGATCAAATGAATTGCTACAAAGTACACAAGACACTTAGAACAGCACCGGGCACATGGTTGTCATTATTATTACAGATACACAGAGGGAGGCTCAGAAAAGGATAACTCACTCAAAGCCACCCAGTTAGAACCCAACTGGAACCCAGGTCCCTAATATCTCCCAGTAGATGCTGTGCCCCAACCACCTCTTCTGGGCACAGAAACTCCGTTCTTCACCCGGTGAAACACTGGGCCTCCTTTTAGTCCTCATTCCTGGGTACTGAGCAAAAATGGCCCCAGGGATGCTGAGATAAGCAAAAGGGTCCGAGGGACCCCTGAATGGGGCTCCAGCCTGCTCGCCACCCCCAGCCTTGACTTCCAGGGCACAAGGGAGCCAGCCAGGTTCAGCCTACTGCTGGGGTCCAGCAGACCCTCAGCTTGTCTGAGAACAGCGGAGGGCGAGAAGGGCCTGGGAGGAGGAGCCGAGGCCAGCCCCCTTCCATTCTCTCTCCATCTGCACCCAGAAGCAGCGGAGCGTGCAGCCCGCCACCCCTCCCGCCTGGCGCATTCTCCCCTCCTGGGCGGGAGCTGCCCCGTCTCTGGGGGGGAACCTGGTCTGTGCTCAATTTCATGCCATTTAATTCGCAAGTCTGCCCGTGAAAATGGCGACAAATCGGCCCCAACTGCCCAAATGTCCTGTCCCATCTCGGACGTCTCTCTTGCAGCCCCCCCGCCCCCTGTCTGACAGCCCCTCACCCGTCAGACTAGAGAGACAGCGTCCAAGGTGGCAGCGGTGGCAGGGAGCAGAGAGGACCTCACCGCTGACTCCCACCCCACACACAGCCCATCTCCAGCCTGCCAAGCCCCAGTGTGGGCCAAGCCTGGACCCCAAGGTGACCCACAAGTGTATGGTCAAGGCTGGGTACTGTTTCATTTTGAATTTCAGTGTGACTGTGCAATGCTCATTCTTTTAGTTTAAGAACAATTTATTTTTTTTGAATGGGTAGCACATTCACATAAATCGAGTTTCAAAAAGCATAAAAAGGGGAGTAAAAGGTCTCCCTCCACTCCTGCCTCAGTCTCCCAAGTCATCCGCCAACTCCCCAGCTCCATTCCAAGGGCAACCAACGTTCCCATGTTCTTGGATGTCCTTCCAGAGATTTTTTATGCAAACAAATAAGCAAATATGTATAGTCTTTCCCACCTCTTCCATAAACGGTGGTGTGCTGTACACACTGATCCATGTGTCCTGGTGACCAGAGTCTCCTCATTTCACCCCCCACCCCCCACCCAGGGGCTATTTGAAGTTCTCTCTCTTCTCCCTCCACCCACCCATAAGGGTTTTGAAGTCAAAGAGATCGGAATTCAAGTCCTACCTGTGCCAACTACTCTCTGGGTGACCTTGATAAGTTCATTTTCCTCTTGGGCCTCAACCTCCAATTCAGTAAAATGGGACTATTAATGTACACCCATCTCACAAGACTATTGGGGGTGGGTGGGTAATAAAGAAGATACCAGATACAAAGTGCCAGGAGGTGAAGTGTAACTGCTCACTCTTCTCCCCTTTCCTCTCCATCCCCCATCAGCGAATGCCCACTTATCCTTCAAGCCCTGATTCGATGTCACCTCCTGCTGAAGCCTTCCGCTGAAGGAATTGGGTCTCTTCTTTGCATCTATAGTGCTGTGGACCAGCCTCGAAGAGAGTGTCACTGTGGTGTGGTGTGGTGTAGCCGTCTATGCCTGTCTTACCTCTACAAGGCTGTGAGCAACTTGAAGGCTTCTGCTGAGGCAGGAGCTGAAATATTAAGGTGTAAATATTTACAGTTTTTTCCCCACCCCACTTTCCCACACCTGAGCTGATCAAGGTGACAGGTATAGATACAGACTTGAAGAAGTTCCACCCAAGAAAGAATATAAAGTCACCAGCAGCAAAAGCTGGATCAGAGTAGAATCAATCTGGTTAGCAAGTGGTGGATGAAAGAGAGCAGAACTGGAGTTTTAGGAGAGACAAAGGAGAAAGGGGGTGTGTGTGGGGGTGTAGTGACCTATGATACTTTGGGGAATGATAGGACTGAAGACGATTTTGAGAGTTTTGCTGTCTGTTGTATGCTGTAGTTTCCTTCCCCGCCTTGCTGCTTGCTTAAGAGTTTTGTAAAGGCTTCATTGCAAATCAATGCTTTTGGAGGCTATTAGGGTTTATTTTGGATATGACCCAGGCTTTGACTGGCCTAAGATTTGTTCAGGTTGCATTGTGTGTTTTGGGCCCAGTTCAGCAGGTGTGTAGAATAACATAAAGATGAGAAGAGCAGGTGGAGAGAGAGAAGGAGATGCTCACACAGGCTGTGGCTCTCAGTTTCTTCTCTGGGCAGCCCACGTGATGGACAATGTTCCCGTGTTCATGGCAGCACATTTTCCAGGGAGTCACGGATTTTGATGAACCACCTCCCCACCTCCTGATCCCCTCAAATTGTGGATAAATAAAGCCCTAAGATTTATAATTGGCACAACTATATATTGAGGACATATCAGAAACACTCCCTCTCTGTGGTTTTGGTGCAGACAGGAGGGGATAGATGTTGGGTGTGATTCTCTTTCAGCCTATTTCTTCCCTTCTCAAGAAAGCTTATCAGGAAGCATGTGAGCTAAATACTTCTAAATATTACTTCACTTTACTCCTTCCAAGAATTTTGTGCAGCGGGATTAACATTCCTATTTTTTTTTTTTTTTTGAGACAGAGTCTCACTCTTTTTGCCCAGGCTAGAGTGCCGTGGTGTCAGCCTAGCTCACAGCAACCTCAAACTCCTGGGCTCAAGCGATCCTCCTGCCTCAGCCTCCCGAGTAGCTGGGACTACAGGCATGCGCCACCATGCCTGGCTAATTTTTTCTATGTATTTTTAGTTGTCCGATTAATTTCTTTCTATTTTTAGTAGAGACGGGGTCTTGCTCTTGCTCAGGCTGGTTTCCAATTCCTGAGCTCAAACAATCCACCCGCCTCAGCCTCCCAAAGTGCTAGGATTACAGGCGTGAGCCACCATGCCCGGCCTAACATTCCTATTTTAATTTCAACTTCCAATTGTTTATTGTTATCATGTAGGAATACAATTGATTTTTGTACATTGACTTTCCATTCTGAAATTTTGCTAAACTTAATAGTTTCAGTATTTTTGTTGTTGTTGTTGTTGGTCCATAGGGTTTTCTATGAAGATGATAATGAATAAAGATTTGTCTATGAATAAAGATTTTTTTTGCTTTTACCTTTCCAATCTCTATGTCCTTTATTTCTCTTTCTTGTCATATTGCACTGGCCAGGATCTCCAGGGCATTATGGAATAGCAGTGGTAAGAGCAGATATTCTTGCGCTTTTCCTGATTTAGGGGGAGAAAGTCCCCATTGTACAGTTGAGAAAATTGAGCCACAGAGATGTTTAACAGTAAGCTGGTCAGTGACAGTGCCAGAACCAGAACCCAGATCTGCCTGGCTCCAAAGACTGTGCTCTTTCTACTGCTTCAAGCTTTGCTATACAAAAGTATGGAGTTATACTAATCTCCTCTTTGAAGCCCTCAGTTCTCCCCCCAGTTCTGGGAACATAACAGCTGCCTGGTGAAAACTTGGTATCTGATTGGAAGTGGTGGAGGTGTGAGCTGGAGAGTGACAAGGGGGTGCACAGTGAGGTTGTGGATAGAGGAATCTCCAATCCACTCTGGAGCATTGCTTCGGGAGGAATGGTGCCTTGGGTGCAAACAGCATGTCTCTTAGAGAAAAATGAGGGATTCAATGTAGAAGACCTTGAGGGGCAAAAGGGAGTATGGGACACAGCTGGATCTTTAAGAAGGACAGGTGATGGATGAAAATGAGGATTGTGGAACAGACTTCCCGAGCTGGAAAGCCCAATCCTACCACCTACCAACCACACGACCGTGGGCAAGTTATTTAGCCTCTCTGTGCTCTGGTCTTCTCATCTGTAAGACAGGAATCATTGCGTGTCTACCTCGTAAACTCACTGTGAGGGTTACACACGTTAATTCATAGTAAGTGCCCCATGGTAAGTGCTATATCAGGGTGAGCAATTGTTATTTTTGAGTCACAGCACTGTTGGGGGTACCCCTAGAAGTCATCAGGGACTGTTTCTCCTCCGTCTTTGAAAACACACACACACACACACACTCCCTGCTTCAAGCCCCCACGATCATATATATAGAGTGCTGTGTCTCTCCCAAGCGACCAAGTTCCTTAATCTCTCTGAGCCTCAGTTTCCTCAGCTATCAAATGGGATGACAAGCCGTATCTCACACTGCGAAGAGACAGCAGATAAGGCATGGTAAAGCGCTCTGAACACTCGGTAAAGGCAAAAATCATTACAGCTTCCAAGTGCCTCTCTCTGCAAGGCAACTGAAGGTGCTTCATCCGTGTTTATACCCCACAGAAATCAAATGACTTGTGTCATCAGTCAGGAGGGAACCCCGGTAGGCCCACCTCCAATGTCTGGATCTTTATTATTTTTGCAGTTCTCCCTGCAGGACCGAGGGGCCTGAGCTGCAGCATCTGGGTACAGGTGCCCCCTCCCGCAGGCGGCCCCTCCCCAGATTCCCCTGGGTAAGGGGCTGCCCTTCAGTCACTCCCTTGTCCAGCCAAATGCAGGCGGGCGGCGGGCGGCTTTGGTGCATGAGGCAGATGGGACCTTCACAAAAGCCCCCGCACCTCTCCAAGCTGGTCCCCCCCACACGCCTGATTACCCCCCAATACCCAAGTTACCATTGATACAGTGGTGCTGGGTGATTCAATTAGTGCAGCCGGCATGAAGGCAACAGCACAAAGAGCCGGGGTAGTTAGAAACTCATTTTCTTTTGATTATTATAGCATCTCACACGTGGAAGCAGAAAATTATAGGCTCATGTGTCTTTGCTTAATATCCTCTGGGGCCAGATTTGTCGTCACGTTGAAGTTAGCTGTCAGAATTGACAAAATCATGTGGAGTTGATGGATTTACAGTGCCAGGGCCCAGCCACGCTGGAGAGGGGCAGACTTGCACAGACACCCAGATATACAGATGCGCGCAGACACTCGCGTCTGCACACGCTGGCACACCCCACGCGGACACGCGCGTGCCCTACTTGATGGACAGATACTCCCAGTAATTCAGGCGCAGATATGCACACTCCTCATAAGCGGAAACACGCACTTGTAGACCCTCACAGAGATACACACACACACTGCACACGCCAGTACACCCACACAGACACACAGACACACACACCACAGACACACAGGTACTCACACCCCACACACTACTGTACACTCACCCAGTCTCACATAGGGTGCACATCCCCCCACACTGATATACTCCTCCCAGACACACACACACACACACACACACACACCCTATACCACATGCACTGATAAGAAGATACACACAGTGATGTGCACAAAGACACTCACCCTCCGTGCTGATACCTCCACCCTCCCAGACACAGATACACATCCACCTAGACACATGCTCACACCCGCACACACGGACACACACCCACACAGATGCATACAGATATGCACACACACTGCTGACTCATCCCCACTCAGACACTCCCTCCATGCTAATACACACTCAGCTAGACACACTCAGATCTTCACACACACATTGAAATGCAGCCATGCAGAGGCATTTGGATACACCCAAACACGCCGACACACACCCACTCAAATACACACACAGATACACACCTCCTGCTTGCATAGACTCCCATCTAGACACACATGTACACAGAGACAACCCTCTGCTTCACACACACACGTCCCACACAGAAACGGGTGCACACACCCTCACACTCACACAGAGCAAGAGACACAGAACTCTACAGCACGCACGGGCACGAAGTTACAGAGATACACTTATACAGACACCCCGGTGCCCAGACAAGTACAACAACACATACATGGACAGAGAGAGAGAGAGAAAGAGGAGGAAAGGAAGAGAGGGAGAGGGAAAGAGACAAAACAGAGATGTAAACAGTAAGACAGAGAAACGCATCTCAGAGGCACACGGGCGTGGAGCAGCAGGCGGCTTCCAGCGTCCACTGCTGTGGGGCCCTTTCCGCTTTCTGCCTCTCCCTCCTCACCCCCATCCTCCATCGCCCTGGCTGGGTAGGGCAGATCCTGGGGAGCGACACAGAAACAGAAACATAGGTAGGGTGAGGACGGGGACACCCCCACCGCTGGGTGCCCAGCACCCCAGCTCCAGGTTTCTGTTGTTAGAGTGACTGGTAGCCAAAGGGGTGCCAGGGTGGGGCTGGCAGCGAGGGGAGGCTGTGTGCTCACAAAGGGGAAGGGCCGTGGGCAGGGATTTAGCCTGCACTGAGCACCCATTGCTGTCTCCATTTCACAGAGCTGCAGACGGAGGCCCTCAGAAGCAAAGTTCTTCCCTGATGACACATGGAGTGATTTTGTGACAATTAGCAAAAGCAGCCCCTTCTGCGTGGAGTGCACAGGTTGGTGAGTGGCTCAGGGGCTGACCTTCAGCCTCACTTGGTCATGTGTGCAGGGTGCAGACTTACTCAGCAGCCAGGACACAGAATGGTTCTCTGAGGTGAGTTCCTGGGAGAGGGAGGAAGGCTGGTGAGTGCTGGAAGGTTTCTTGGGATGGCCCAGGCCCACTGCCTTTCCTTACAGAAGGGGAACTCAAGGGCCGGAGCCCACCCCACCCTGCCCATCAAGAAAGGGGGCACCTGCTATGGGAGAGGTGCTGGGGCCTGCACCCCAAGGTTTTCCATGGGCTCCTGCTCCTGGGGCAGAGGGACCAGTCCCAGTGCTGTCTGTGTGGGGCAGGTGGTGCTTATGAACACAGGTCCAGCTCAGACAGGCCTGGGTCCAGCCCCAGGACGTGGCTTGGGAAGCACTGGGTCAATGCTGGTGTAGCACGAGAGTGGGGGAGGAGTCTGCGGCAACTCTGTCAAAGCCCCAGAGAGATGGGGCTCTGGGCCTCTGAGGGTGGGAGTAGAGAGTTAGGAGTCCTAGAACCTCTGAGTTTGGCCAACCTCCATCCCCTCAAAAGAAGAAAATCTACCCTGTCCAACTCCATGGCGCATAGGTGAGATACCTGACCTCACCTCCTTGTGCCTGCAACCCTGGGAAATTGGTCTTTTCATCCCTATTGGCCAGGAGAAGCCTATCAGACACTCAGAGAGGGTAATGACTTGCTCAAGGTCACACAGCTATGAAGAGACAGGCTTTGTGCCCAGGGTTGTTTGATTTCCAAGCCCTCACTCACTCCCCCCATCACCTGAGGGGCATAGCAGGCAGGGGCGGGGCCCAGTTCAGTCAGGCCTTAGGGCCCAGGCCCAGCCACTAACTTTCTTGAGCAAGGTTATCCCATAGGGCCCCTCCTCAGTGGGTGGGGGGCAGTGGCTAGAGTGGAAAGAGCATGAGCTTTGTCACATGGTGTCAGACCCAGCTAGATTCAAATCCTGAATATACAACCTCGGGGAAATTGCCTCTCTGAGCCTAATTTCCTCATCTGTCAAGTAGAGATGATAATATCTCCACTGAAGAGTCAAAGGAAGGGCTGGGTGCAGTGACTCACACCTGTAATCCCAGCACTTTGGGAGGCTGATGCAGGAGGATCACTTGAGCCTAGGAGTTTGAGACCAGCCTGAGCAACAGAGTGAGATCCCATCTTTACAAAAAATTAAAAAATTAGCTGGGCATGGTGGGTGCGTACCTATAGTCCCAGCTACTCAGGAGGCTGAGGTAGGAGGATCCCTTGAGCCCAAGAGTTGGAGGCTGCAGTGAGCTATGATCATACCACTGTACTCCAGCCTGTGTGACAAAGCAAGATCCTGTCTCTTAAAAAAGTCAGAAAAAGGCCGGGCGTGGTGGCTCATGCCTGTAATCCTAGCACTCTGGGAGGCCGAGGCGGGTGGATCGCTCTAGGTCAGGAGTTCGAGACCAGCCTGAGCAAGAGTGAGACCCCATCCCTACTAAAAAATAGAAAGAAATGATCTGGACAACTAAAAACATATACATAAAAAAATTAGCCAGGCATGGTGGCGCATGCCTGTAGTCCCAGCTACTCAGGAGGCTGAGGCAGGAAGGATCGCTTGAGCCCAGGAGTTTGAGGTTGCTGTGAGCTAGGCTGACGCCACAGCACTCTAGCCCGGGCAACAAAGTAAGACTCTGTCTCAAAAAAAAAGTCAGAAAAAATACACATGCATGGTTTAGTCCATCGTAGGCATTTAATACACAAGAGCTGTTTTTTGTAGCTCCCCAGCAGACCCAGGGCGGTGTCCTGAGCCCACTCCCGCTGTGGGCACTCAGTCCATTTCCTGCCCCTCCCTGCCTCTCCCACGGCCCCTGTCCTGGCCCCAGCCTGGCTCTCTGGCTTCTGGGGGTCCCTGGAGTCTGGATAGATCCATGGACTTCTCAGGATTCCAGGCATCAGTTAGGTCAGGAGTTAGCAATTCAGGTTATACATTAGAACATTTTTTTTTTAAATACCAGTGTCCAGGTTCTTCTCCCAAAAATTCTAGTTTAATCAGTCTGGGATGGGTCCCAGTCATTGGTAGGTTTTTATGCTCCCCAGGTGACTCTGATTGCACCCAGGACTGAGAACCACCGAGCCAGGCCCTCTAAAGCGCAGCCTGCAGCTGATGAGGGTCTCCAGGTGACTCGGACTCAAATTAAAGTTTGAGAAGCCCGCTCATTCGAGAGAAGAGCAAGGGGCCCAGGCAGCCTCAAAAACACAGCAGGATCCAGGCTCTCATTAGGGTCTAGACTGACTTAAAGGAAGTGTCCTCTCCTCCAGAAAGGGACATCCAGGATGAAGACACCTCTGACCAACCGCCCTGAGTGCAGCTCCTGGTGACCTCTGCCCTTCCTGGTCTCCTCCACCTCGGCCTGGTCTCGGAGATATGCTAATCAGTGTGGGAGTCCACCCTTCCACGTCATTATCATATACCAGACTGCTCCTGTCTCAGGATAATTTTCTCATCTGCATAATCGTATTTGACTTCCTTACAGATGTAAAAACCCCCTTACCTTGAGTGAGTTAATCTTCATTGATTGAATATCAAATTCATTCGGATGTGGGAGAAGAGGCTTTTCTCTCTCAGCAGCAGAACACTCTGGGGCTGAAAGCCTTGCTCGGCTGGGGGTTGAGGGGGCTTAGCTTTGTCCCCATCCTTGCCTAGCTGGCCGAGGGCCCGTCCCCCTGACCCCCTTTCTTTGTGGCTGCCACTTTCCATCTTGCTGCTGCTTCTCTCTCTTCACCTGCCTTTTGCTCCCCCTGCCTTTCTGTCTTGGTGTCCCTTAGTGTATTGGTCTTTTGGTTCTGGTTTTTTCTTTTATTTTCCTGTTTTACCTTAGTTTCCTTTCCTTATTGGTTTCTCCCCTCTTCTCCCCTCCCCATCTCTCCAAGTCGCAGACTCTCTCTTTACTTGAAACCCTGAACATCTCTGCTGTGTCCCCCACTCACAACTTGGTGGAAGAAAAAAATACCCGATACGAACTCATTGCAGAAGCAGCTGAGATTCTCAGGGAGCCAGAGGGCCCTGCCAGGCATGGAGGTGGGGACGGGAGGGAGGAGGACAGGATGCTGGGGGACCAGTGATGTCCTTGTTCCCAGTCCCTGACTGGGAGGCCCATTCTCAGGTTAGAAAATGTCAATCCTACCTGGTAAGGAGTGTTTCAGGTTTCCACAACAATCCTGTGAGTTGGGTGGCATTTTCTCATTTTACAGACAGGGATATGAGCAACATGTCCAAGTCCCATAAGTAGCAGCGGGTTCAGGATTCAAGCCCAAGCCTCTCTAACTCTGGTGACAGCCATGATTTTCCAAGAAGAGGCTGAGGCCAGGCCTTCGGCTCCCAGTAGGCCTCAAAGCAGGTAAATGAATCAGCTTGAGTCTAGAACTTGTCATTTCTCCTCGTTCTCTCCTCTGTCTCAGGAATGAGCACCAAGGGGTCATCTGGGTTCAGGCCATGGGAAGAGTTTTCAGGGACTTTGGATAAGAGAGGACACAGGGTTGATTTTCCCTCTAGGCTCCTAGGCTTGTATCACTTTGTCTTTGAAGGGCAGCAAACAGACTTCGTGGTTTCATCCTTGTGGGAGGATTTATGCCTGAGGCTAAACCCTGCACACCTGGGTGCATAAACCTTATCCTTCATGCTGTTTGCCGATTTATCCACACGTTCATTTCTTTGCTGAGCACCTTCTATGCTGGAAGCATCATAGGAGCCATTGGTAATATAAAAATTGTTGGGGTACAAGTCCAGCCTTGAAGGAGTCCATGGTCTGGTCAGATATAGGAACAACCGGGTCGGGTACAGTGGGTCACGCTTGTAATCCTAGTACTCTGGGAGGCTGAGGAAGGAGGATCAATTGAGGTCAGGAGTTTGAGACCAGGCTGAGCAAGAGCGAGACCCCATCTCTACTAAAAATAGAAAAAATGAGCCAGGCGTGGTGGTGTGTGCCTGTAGTTCCAGCTACTTGGGAGGCTAAGACAGGAGGATCGCTTGAGCCAGGAAGTTTGAGGTTGCTGTGAGCTAGGCTAATGCCACAGCACTCTACCTCAGGCAGTAAAATGAGACTCTGTCTCAAAAAAAGAAAAAAAAAAAGATACAGGCACAACTAATTACAGTGCATGCTGATAAGTGCAGTTGTGGAGGTTTCTGCAGTTGCAACTTCCTCTGCTACAGAAAGAGAAGACTTCAATACAGAGGTAACATATGAAACAAGTCTTGAAGGATGAATGGAAATTTTCTAAAGAGAGAAGGACGGTGTTTCAGACAGAGAGATCGGGATGTATAAACACACACAAGTGTGAAGAACAACACACTGTTCTTTGGGGAATAGCAAAACTCTGTCTGATTGAACAAATTTTCTTTTTCAACGTGGGAATGGGAGGTGTGTCTGGAAAGCTGATGAAACTCAGATTGCTAAAGGTCTTATAGACAATAGGAAGAAGTTTGGATTTTATTCTTCAGGTAGAGGAAAACATTTACAAGTATGAACCAGGAGTGAATATATTATCTGTTAGGGTAAGTCTGGGTGCTGTAAATACATAAACCCCCAAATTTCAGTAGCTTCATCCAAAACATGTATTTCTTACGTATACAACAGTCTAATATGGGCGCTCCAGGTTGGTGGGTCACTTCTTCATATGGTGAGTCAGGAATCACCAGGCTCTTTTCACTCTCATCTTAGTTTGGGCAGCTATAACAAATTACCATAGAGTGTGTGACTTGAACAACAAACATTTATTCCTCAGAGTTCTAGGGGCGGTGAAGTCCAAGATCAAGGCACTGAGGAGCTGGTGTCTGGTGAGGGCTGATTTCCTGGTTTGCAGATAGCTGCTTTCTCAGTGGGGGTGGCTCACACCTGTAATCCTAGCACTCTGGGAGGCCGAGGCTGGAGGATCGCTTGAGGTCAGGAGTTCAAGACCAGCCTGAGCAAAAGCAAGACCCCCATCTCTACTAAAAAATAGAAAAAAAATTAGCTGGGCAACCAAAAATAGCTGGGCAGATAGCTGTCTTCTCATTGTATCTTCACATGGCGGAGAGCAGAGAAAGAGAGAGAGAGAGAGAGAGAGAAAGGCAGATCTTGTCTCCTCTGTATATAAGAGCATTAATCCCATTCATGATGGCCCCACCTTCATGACCTAATTTAACCCTAATTACTTCCCAAAGGGCCCACTTCCAGATATCATCAGATTGGGATTTCAACATACGAATTTTGGGGGGACACACATTTCAGTTCATAACAACTTCTAAGGGTGAGGAATCTTACAAGGTCTTGGAATCCCCCACTTCCCGCTGATGGACGGGGAAAGAGAGAGGGTGGAGATGGCACAGCTGCTTCTTAATCACTTAGCCGAGAAGCAACACACCTGACTTCTGCTCGAATTCCACTGGTGAGTAATCACCCGGCCTCAAGCAGGTGCAAAGGCCCTGAGAAGTGTAGGACCTGGCAGCGCAGTGCCTTCCAGCGATAACTGCCCCCTTTGGAGGGTGGAGTGTGATCTTTTGGTGGACAGCTAGCTGCCTCTGCCACAGCTCGAGTTTTTGGACAGTACCTCTGTCAGCAGAGTAATGATGGGCAATGAATGAAGGTTTGGAGGGGAAGAGACTAGAGAAGTCCCAGTAGGAGGCTGTTGCAGTGTCCAGAGACAGAGAATTGAGTCCTTGTACTTCAACTGCTTACTCTACCAGACAAGCTGGTAGACCCGTACTGTACACTCAGTTACCTTGAGCAGTTTACTTGACCTCCAAGCCACAGTTTCCTGATCAGTAAGATGGCGATGGTAAGGACACCTGGCTTACATGATTGTTTTGAGCATTTAACAGACTGTCTGGCACAAAGAAAGTACCCAATAAATGCCAGACAGTATCATCATTGTCATTGTTGTTGTTATTCAAAGACAGGCCAGGGTTCAAATTCTCGTGCAGATGCTTGAAATTTGAGTTACTTTAGACACTTAGGCTTTTTGAGCCTCAACTATCTCATCTATAAAGTGGCGATAATAGTAACAACTGCCTTGCAGGGCTACTACGAGGATTAGAGCTTTGCATACAAAATGCCTAGCTGAAAACATGGTAGGAGCTCAGCAACCGTCTTTACATCATTACTGTCACTAATGTTATTATCACTGATGCTGTTCTCATCATCCTGATTATTATCTGAGTGCCTAGCACCTGGTAGGCGCTTGGTAAATAGCAAATCAGTGAATGAATGACTTCCTCTAGAAGCTCCTTTTACACCTTCACTGTAGTTCCTGGCTCCCTGACTTCATGTCGCCTATATTTTGTGTGCAGCATGTGCTTTGGGGCAGGATAGAATGAGGGTTAAGAGCTAGGCTCTGGAGGGAGCAGGATGTGGTTGTGCAGTCCAGCTCTGGGCCCTGCTAGCCATGTGACCTCTCTGAGTTTCTGTTCCTCCATCTGTAGAATGGGACTGTCAACAGCACACACCTCATGGATTGCAGGAGGTGTGGCCAAGACGCTTATAGCACAGTGCTCATGCTGGCACCTATAAGCACTCAACAAAGGCCACCTACCTTCCCTACGTTAGTGCAGGACTTAGGCTGAGCCTATGGAGGAAGGGGTGGAGCAGGAGGTGGAGGAGTAAGGATGGGGAGCCTAGGATTTTTGTAGAAGCAGAGATAGAAGGCAGGACCAGGCTGTGAAGGTCTGGAATGCCAGGCTAGGTGGTTCTAGCTGGGCCTTGCTTCCTCCTTCCCCGGATCCTGGAGAGGGGTTCTGGTCTGGGGCTCTGCCTGCAGACCCTTTGAGACAGAGCAAGGCTGCAGGGTCCCTACAGGGGCAGGGACCCATCTCTGGACTCAGCTGTCTCCAGCTGGGGTGGTGGGGAAAGGAAGGCCATTTGCAATTCAGATCTGGGGCAGATGGGAGGACACCGTAGTTTGGTAGGGGGGGAAGGGTCGAGTCAGCTGCCTCACTTCTCACACACATGCCGACCCTGGACCAGCCCTTTCCAGCCTGGCTCTAGCCCCTCAGAGCACAACCCAGGCTCTGACTTGTACCCAACCCATTCAGAGCACATGCTCTAAGTGCCTTACATAAGTTAACTGATAATCACATGAGGAAGATTATTTTAGGGATAAGGGGGAGGTCCAGAGAGGCAAAGAAACTTGCCCAAGGTCACCCAGCAGAGCTGTGAACCACCTCAGGCTGCTGGTTCCGGAGCCCACACCCTTATTCATGCATGGTACCACCTACAACTTCCTCCCAATTGCAGCCCCTTCATCTCTGCGCCAAAGCCCTGGAAGGATGTTACATGAAGCGTGTTCAACATGCTTTGCTGAGTTTCTTCTGTGAGTCCGCAGCAGACCCGGGGGTGCCTCCCACCTTCTTCATGTCCACACAGCTCCCCTGCAGCTGCTAGGCCACCCTAGCAGGGAGGGCACAGGCCCAGGCCGCTCCCACAGTCTGGGTTTCCTGGGACCACTGGACCATCGGGGGGACCGAAGTGATGCAGTAAGTGACCAGGCAGGGTGAGTGCAGGGACCATAAGGCAGAGCCAGTGCAGAGCCCTGGACACACAGTTAACTTGGGACCAAGATTTACTTGGGACAAAGCAGCTCAAGTTGTTGGGGGCTGCTGCCTTGCTTCTCCCTTTCTACAGAGGGGAAGGACCAGGAGAATATGCACCTTCACGCATATTCTCATCACCCCTTTTCAGCTGCCACGTGGTCCTGGGAGGCAGGGACTGTTGGCTCCATCTTACAAATGAGAAAATGGCTGTTCCAACAAGGCCCTCCTCAGCCAGTCTTTGTTCCTTGATGGATAAAAAGGTCCATGCTCCATCCTTTCCCATTCCCCCCGAGAGGGAATGGATGAATGGTGTGGTGGCTTCCCTACCTGCACGGTCCCTTCCCTTCCACGGAAGCCGTGCATCCAGGCAGGGGGCAATGTTGTGAGTGATGGGAAAGCGCCAGCCATGGCCCTAGGCGGACTCTCCTCCCCGCTGAATCTGGACTTCGGCCCTCACTCACTGTGGGACCTTGTGCAAGCCATTTCTCTCAGCCACCACCTTTGCCTCATCCGTGAAATGGGTAGCAGAGTCCCTCCTTCACTGGATTAGTTCGTGCATGCAATCAGCTAGCACCTGGACAAGCCCAGACTGGGGCGGTGCGCTTAATGAATGAATGCTCTAATCACTCCCCCCACAAGTTCTCGGTTCCCTGGTGGAGCCATCCTCCTCCCTCTGTGACCTCTGACCCATCCCCCTCCTCCCCTCAATTCCTCCCTGGCAGGGGCTGTGAGTCCCTTCCCCCGCTGAGGCCCAGGGGGCCCAGAGAAATTAGACTGAATCAAAGCAGAAAATGAGTTTTCATTCATCTTGGAATGATGCGAGAGGTTACGGGCAAGACAAATAGCAGCCTCCCCCTCTTCCTTCATCACTGTCACCGCAATTAATAGGCTGTGGCCTTCGTTATCCAGGCCTTTGCTAAGGAGAGAGCAGGCCCCCGGGCGACGCTAACAAGGGAGAGGAGGCAGGCCCGTCTCCAACCAAGTTCTGCCGAGTGGCCATATGCTCACCTGGCCCTTCGAACTCGCTGTCGGGGAGTGTGAGTGTAGGAGGGGGTGTGGCAGCACGTGGGGCAGCCTGTGTGAGAGGGGGACCACAGCCCCCCACCCATGCCCCTGAGAACACCCAGCCAGGCTGTGGTCTGATGATCCTTACAGCTGCCATCTCTCAAGGGTCTCCAAAGTGTCACAGGGATGAGGTGCATGTCGTTTCCTCTTCATACGACAACCTATGAGCTAGGCATCTGATCTCCAGTTATTCAGATGAGGAAACTGAGATTCAGAGAAGTATACCTACATGTTTGAGGAGGTCACACGGATTTGGAAGAGGAGGAGTCGGGATTTGAACACAGGCCCACTTGATCCCAAAAGCCGGTTCCCTGCTGTCACATTCTATTGCCTGACAATATGGAAGGAATGAGGACTGGGAGGCGGGTCCCCAAAAGTCTCTGATTCCAGGGTTTTCATATGAAAAGCGCCTTCGAGAACAATTGACTGTCTCCCCACCGTGGCCCAGACCTGGGGCCTCCTCTCCTGCAGGGACCTCGAAGTCACTGCCAGTCCTTAGCCTGATCCAAATCTTTGTCGTGAACCAAAATGGAAGCCCTTTTATCAAGTGTGAGTAGAAACTATTAAGATAATTTTTAAAATGAATTCCCTTAAAGTATTACTGAATGCCTAGGAGGTTTGGCTCATTGAGTATTTGCTCAATCAATGAATACTGTATTACTTATCTATTACTGTGTAACAAATTACTTAGTTAAACTTAGTAGCTTGAAACAACAATAAATATTTATTATCTCTCACAGTTTCCATGGGTCAGGAATTGAGGAGTGGCTTGGCTGGCAGCTGTGGCTGAAGATCTGCTGTGAAGTTACAGTCGCATGTTGGCAGGGGCTGCGGCCATCTGAAGGCTTGACTGGGGCTGGGAGAGCTGCTTCCAAGATGGCGCACTCACGCAGCTGCCACGTTGGTGGCGGCTGTTGGTGGGAGGCCTCAGTTCCTCCCCATGGGGACCTCTCCATGGGCTGGCTCACAACATAGCAACTAGCTTCTGCAGAGCCAGTGATCCAACAGAGCAAGGCAGACGCCACATGCCCTTTATGATAGCTAGCCATACGCTGTCCTCTCGGCCATGCTTTATTGATCACGAAGACCACCTTGACTCAACATGGGAGGGCACTACCCAAGGGCACGAATGCCAGCAGGAGGGCACCATCGGGAGTCATCTTGGAGGCTGGCTACCATAGATACTAAAATCAAAAGAGCATTTCGTAGAGGTTGCAAAGGGATCCTCAATCCCGGAACAATCTATGGTGTTAAAATTCAGGATAATCTGTAGCTTTACGGGAGGTAGGAATGGGGAAGGGCCATAGGGGGCATCTGGGGAGCTGGTAATGTTTTATTTTTTGGCCAGGATGCTGGTTATATGAACATGTTTACTTTGTGAAAAATCATCGAGTGTGGTGTGTGTACTTTTCTGTATGTATACGACGCTTCGATAAAAAACATGTAAGGAGTCCTCATCGTTGAAAAGGTTTGGAGCCATCTGTGTAGGTCCAATCTTCTCATTTCATAGAGCTCAGAGAGGGAAGGGGATTTGCTCAAGGTCCCTTGGTGGGTCAGGGGCGGGGTCTGGGACTGTCGTTCAGGCTTCCTGAGTCCGGGGGAATGACCCCGTACAGCGAGGTGCGCATGGGAGCTGGTGCCACCAGAGGGCTGGGGCTGGGACTCCATTTCCTCTCCCAGCTCCCCCAGGGCTGCTCCAGAACCGATGTGACTGTGCCACAGTCAGCCACCATGTGTCCAGCTTGTGCTGCCCCTCCCAGCTCCCCCTCCCTGAGGCTGATAGGGGCACTCTCTGCCCCAGACAGACGGCCGGGGTGAGCAGAGAAAGGGTGAGTCTTGGGAGAGGTGTCCCAAGGGGACAAGTGTTGCGGGGGTGGGGTGGGGTGGGGTTTGCTCTTTTTCTGCACACACCTCTGTTAGAACATGCTTCTCACTCGGATGACAATGTCTGTCTCCTTTGGCAGGACTTCGAGGGCTTTCAGGGCAGGGACCCAGCCTGATGCACTCTGTGTCTCTTGCGTCCATCTATTCATCCAGCAAATATTTACTGAGTACCTATTAGGGGCACTGGCAATATAACAATGAACACAAAAGACAAGATCCCTGCCCTTAGGGAACTGATGCTCTAGTAAGGGTAGATACAATAAAATAGGTAAAATATAGAATAGGGGCGCATAGGAGTGTGAGTGTGCACGCAGAGTTGTGTCAGAGAAGACATTATTGAGAAAATGACATTTGAGCAAAGACTGAAAGGAGATGGGTGTTGGGGGTGCTAAGGTTATCAAGGGGAAGAAGGGTGCCAGGCACAGGGAACAGCACGGTCCGAGGCTTGGAGGCCAGAGCATGCCTGGCATGTTAGGAATGGCGAGAGGCCAGTGAGGCTGGAGCAGGCTGCACGAGGAGGAGCAGTGTCATGCAGTGGAAACGCCACAGCTCGGCTGACCACCGGGCCTGGGCCGTCTGGGTTCGAATCCCAGTCCTACTGTTCCCTAACTGGCGACTTGCGGGCTCTCGTACAGTCAGGCTAATACCACTGTCTCACAGGTCCTTTTCAGGCCTTTAGTGACATGTCCACAAAGGTTGAACAGGGCCAATGGGCTTTGTCTGCCCACCTCTCAGGAATATAAGTGTCATGAAGGCCAGGGATTTTATCTCTTTTGTCCATTGCTAAATCCCCAGACCCCAAATAGTGTTCTCAACAAGGGCCCTCGTGCACCTCACAGACAGTGAAACAAACGATGACAATACACTGCGATGAAACAATATCAGAGGGGAAAGCAGGGAGCTCTTGGCAAGGGAGCAGACTTGGAGAATGGCAGGGAGGGCTTCCCGGAGGAAGCTGTGGCTGAGACCTGCTGAGTTAGCCAGATGAGGGTTCCAGGCAGAGGGAACAGCATGTGCAAAATGCCAGAGGCTGGAGAGAGCAAATTATTCTGAAGAATTTTAATGTAGCTAGAACAGAGCTATAGGAAGGTGGAAGGGTCAGTGTGGCATAGGCCTGTGGGGCAGAAGAGGCTGGAGTTGGGGGAAATGGCTAGAAATTAGGTCAGCAGAGGGCCATATCCTAAGAGCAATGAGAAGATTCTGGTGGCGATTATGTAGGTAACACAGTACCTGGTACATAAAAGTGAGATTGGGGGAGGGGGCACTAAAATTCCAGCCAACCTCAGTCTAGCCCCACCCCATTTTCAACAGCAGCTGTGGCTGGAGCTCCTTCATGCATCCAGCCCCAAGACCCCTTTGCCAGGCCCGACAGATGCCAAGGTCTCCCAGGACCGAGTCTGTCCTGCTCCCTCCCTCTCTCTGTGCTCCTTGAAGGGTGGGGTGGGGCAGATGGCCTCAGGCTCCCCGCAGTGGACACATGTTCTGGTTCAGTGGAAGGACCTTAAATGCACAGACAAGGACACGGCAGTAAAGGATGATGTAGCCGAACCCCCCGGTTCCGCGGTGAGCAGACCCCAGGTGTGTGATCGGGAGCAGTTAAATTTCATCATTACCCTTTCTCCGATGGTGTTTTTTATAGTCTTTTTTACTACTGGCACTAAAGGTTCTGGACTCATCCTGGCGGAGTGGAGGACATCACTCGTCGGGCTGACTGCTCTGTTATATAAAAAAATGACAAGTCCTGGCTTAATCTTTCTGATAACTGTGTTCTGCGCCCCCATCCATCTCCACCGAGGGGTTTGGGTGAAGCGGGAAGACAAGAGCATCCCAGCATTTAAGAATGAAAAATTAAGTGCCCTTTTTAAGCACAGCGTGGAGCTCCCTGGCTTGGTGCCGTTCTGGAGGTGGGGGGCTGGCAGGGATGGGGGAGGGGAGAGGAGGGAGAGCAAGTCAAGCAATGTCTCCTTCAGGTGCTGGGGTGGGGAGGGGGACAGCGGGTCCCGCACAATGTCGTGGGAGGGTCGGTGTGAGCACACGTGCTGGAAGTGTACACAAGTCGGGCCCACCTGGGTGGCCCCTTACTTGCACTTCTGAGCGTCTATACCTGGTGGTGCGTGTCTAACATGGGAGAGTGGAAACAGCCCTGCACTGCAAGTCAAGATGCGTGGGTTCGATTCGCAGCTCTACTTTAATTAGCTGTGTACCCTTTTGGCAAGTCATTTCCCTCTCTGGGCCTCGGTTTCCTCATCTGTAAAATCAGTGAGTTGGGACCCCATGGAACCAGGTCTTCCATCTGAGCACAAACTCACTAGCTGGCACGTCACATCCCTGCTCTTCCTCTCAGCTGCCCATCTGTCCTGTGCTCTGGATGACCTCCAAGGCCATCTAAGAGGTGAAGACCCTGGAGTAGAGGAGCCATCAAGCTCCTTCGGGCCCAGATTCCCGGCCTAGCATCCCAGCTCTGGCCCAAAGCCAGCTTCCAGTTGTGGCTCGGACTTTTCTGTGCCTAGGAGATCAGCCACTTGTTTCCTTTCCACACCCCAGAAAGGGGCAGGCCTTGGGAACAGGGTGCAGAGGGCCAGAGCACAGGGTTTGGAGCCTTCGAACGTGGCCTTCAATTCCAGTTTCACTTACCAGTTGTGTGGTGACCTTCTGAGCTTCAGTTGCCTTTCTTGTAAAACGGAAACAAAGGGGACAGTCAGCCTCTCCCATTGGATCAAATGAGCTGTACCCAGTACATAGTAAGTGCCCAATAAATGTTGGTTATTATCGGGTGTCCCTGAGGGGATACCCCCTCCCCACCAAGCCTTTTGTAATCACAAAAAGCCCTAATCAGAATTTGCCTGTCTGCCACCACCTAATCCCATCTCCATCCTTCACTTCCTTGTGGAAGCCCAACAGGGGGACAAATGGCTTTTGACAAGAGAGGGTGGGGAAGCTGATTTGGGAGACCCTGGCTGCCAGAGCACTGGTTTGTTCCTGAAGGGGACAAACATTTGTTGTTAATAATAGTGAGAGGGAAAATAACAAAAGCAAAAAACCTGCAAAAGGCTCCCACCGGGGCCCTGGCAGATGCAGCCCTCACACAATCCCTTTATCACCAGCCTGTGGTTTGGAGAACAAGATGCCAAGCTGATAGGGCCTCCTTATCTGCGGCAGGTGGTGTTTATCTGGGAAGTTTCCGCAGGCCAGGGTCCCCGTGGGTGTGTGTGTTATCTGGACTACAGTCCATGGGGAAGCTTCGGGTGGTGAGGGAGGTGGGCAATGAGGATCTCTCCTGTAGCTGGGAAGATCTGTGGTTAAGAATGGGGCCCCCTACCCTCGGGCATTTGGGGCTGGTGTGAACTTGCCCCAGAGATTTGGTGCCACCCCCATGGCAATGGCTGTCACTCCTAGAGCCCTTGCCAGGCATGGACAGCGATCTTATTCACCCTGTGGGCAGGGGTATCCGTCCATTTTACAGACACCAAAGCCTGGACAGGTCATGTCACTTGTCCGGAGGCACCCAGCCAGCAAATGCCAGAGCCAGGATTTGAACTCTGGTCTGCCCGATTCCAAAAACATTGCCTTCCAGAGCAAATCCTATGGTGTGGGCAGAGCGGTCTCTTTCAAAGGAGTGTCACTTAACATTCTCTGAGACTATTTGGGTCTGTTCACTCTGTTGATCACACACCAGACTAGGAGAGAGAGAACTTGAACTTTTTCCTCTTCCCAGTTTTACAGATGAGGAAACAGAGGCCCAGGGAGATACAGCCCTTGGCCACGGTCACCCAGGATAGAGCACAGCAGGGACTTTGAACCCAGTGCCCTGGCTCCCTACCCGCCAGCAGCCCTGCCCCTCTCCACCCCCAAGGCCCCAGCAAGGAGGCTTTCTCTCCTCCGACTCACCGAGGCCGTTACCATGGCCTGGTGGTGTCCTTTACACTGGTGACTGGCGCCACGGCTGCTGACATGGCCGAGCAGACACCTGACTCTCCCTTGGGCACTTCATACTCTTATCACCCCACCAACCAGTCATTTCCAGGTCTCTTCAGTTCTGCATCTTAAATATTAATATTTCTCTTCAATCAGGCCACCAGCGTGCCATCCTGGCTCACGGCAACACGACAGCCTCCTAAGTGGCCTCCCTTCCTCCAGGCTACTCTCCAGTCACAATGAGATGTTGTTTTTTTTTTGAGATGGAGTCTCACTATGTTGCCCAGGCTGGTCTTGAACTCCTGGCCTCAAGTGATCCTCCAGCCTCATGCAAACATGAGCTTGTCCCTCCCCTGCTTAAGCCTTCCTGGGTCTCCAAAGTCCTTCAAGATGAAGTTTGAATGTCTTCACTCCCTTATGATCTGGACCTGGCCCACCTCTCCAGCCTCACCTCTGTCGTTTCTGGCCACACTGAACTCTGGGTTTCTCAGAATGCCACCTGCAGCCGACCTTGGGCCTTTGCACATGCTGTTCTGTCAGGGACACTCCTCCCTGCCCTGCCTCCTTTCATTAGCTGGCTTCTCCTCATCGT
>NW_012148519.1:2149256-2156151 GCF_000956105.1 Propithecus coquereli
TTCAGTCCTGATAATGTCCCTTCCTCCTTTCCTTTTTGGGCTTCCTGAGCCCTGGCTGTCCTGGCTGCCTTCCCTTAGGACCGTGAGAGGTAGTACCATTCCCCTCCCAGGGCCTGCATTTTCTCTTCCATATAGTGGGACATCAGCTGCTTTGGGAAGGCCCTTCCCTCGTGGGCCAGGGCCTGGGAAGACCAGAGAGGGTGTTTGCACTTCACTGAGATCACCAGGGAGTTGTGGGAGAGGCTCTGGGTGGGGGAGCCAGGATCGAAGCCCTTCTTGGGGGAGATTATACCCAAACTGGGGAGGGGAGCAGTCAGAAGCAGGGAGGGCCACAGGGAGGAGGCTGTGGGAACAGTCTAGAGGGGAAGGAAGCACAAGCACCTGGCCCAGGGCTGCAGTGTAGAGGACCCCTCCCCAGGGCAGGGCTGAACGTGGGCTACCTGTGGCCCTGAAAATGCCACCACCCCAGATGAACACACAGGGCTGAGGGCCTTGGAGGCTAGGCCGGAGGTGCTGCCCAGAAACCTGCCCACAATAGCAGGATGGGCCCAGGCACAGGATACCCATCTGGCCCACAAGCCCATAAGCATTTACTGAATGCCTACTGTGTGCGGGGGAAGAGGTAGGTCTCCACCCCAGGCCATCAGAGGGTCCAGCATGCTCACAACAGAAACTGCCGCTGGAAGGAGTAATGAAGTGGCCCAGGATAAGGAATGCCCACGGGTGCCGTGCCCTGTTCCCTGTACTTTGCAGGTATTAACTCATTTCTAGCCCTCACAACACCCGCTATGCGGTGTGCACTATTGTCATCATCCCATTTTATGTATATGGAAAGTGAGGTACAGAGAGGAGAAGCTCCTTGCCCAAGAGCACACTGTTGAGTTCCCAGGAGAAGAGCCTGAACTCCCGCTTGGCCAGCGGGTTCTTCCCACCCCTGCGTCACCCTGCCTCCTCCCCAGGAGGCAGGGAAAGGCGCCGTTGAGGAGGCGGGAGAGCTGTCTCTTTAAATACCTTCTCCACATTTTGCAGATGCGGGAAGCAGAGCTTGGAGGAGGAGTCGTGTAACTGCCTCCTGTGACCTGTGGCACACCCTGGCATTTGTGACCTAAAGGTTGGGTGACATGTTTATTCAGGTGGGGTGAGTTTTCTCTGGACAAAGTTTCCTGAGCCAGCCGAGTCAAGGTTGCCCAAAACACATAGAACATTTTTGTGCGTGTGCCTGCACGTGTGCACAAGCGTGTGTGTGTGTGCATGTATGAATGCTTATGTGTGCTGTCTCACAGGCTCAGACAGCCAGCTCCCAAGAGCCCCATGGGGCTGCCCCCACCCTGCCCTAGGCATTCTGTTCTTGGGACAGATACAAGCCCATCTGTCCCAAGACCCCTGTGCCCAGCTCCTGCAACCTGGACTAACCCGCCCCACCCCACCCCCGTGCCCCAGTCTCTGCTGGTGCCATCTGGCGGGTGGCAAGGTGCCCACCCCTGGGGTGTGGGTGCCAGGGGCCAAGAGGGGAGCAGCTGGGAGGCTGGGCTAACCCCATGAGCAGCGGCCCAGCCCCAGGCTGTGTCTGGGGGTCTGCACAGGGTCACTACACATCCCAACCCCCAAAAGACACACAGCAAGGGTCTTCCACTACCCCACCAGCCACACCTGCTGGACTCAAGACACCAGGAAGCAGCTCGAGCTGTTGACCATTGGGAGTTCCCGTCTCTGGGGACTCACCCCTGCCCCACAACTCACTCCAGTGATGGGACACCCTCACCCAGAGCACTTAGCTCACCATACTACCATTGTCTGTTTGGCAACAACAATGCACCCTTCCCTAGCTCTTACTATGTGCCAGGCTCTGTTCTAACCCTTTACGTTGATTAACTCATTTAACCTTCACACAACTCTATGGGGTAGGTGCAATTATTATCCTCATTTCACGGATCAGGAAACTGAGCTCCAAAGTGCTTAAGTAACTTGCCCAAGGTCACATAGCTGGTGGTGGCAGAGCTGGAGTTAGAACTCAAGCAGTCCAAGTTCTTAACATTGATTTTGTGCTTCCTAAGGACCAGGCATTGTTCTGAGTGTTCTAGATAAAGTAGCTCATTTAATCCTCACAATGCTGTTACTATCATCCCCATTTTACAGATGAGGAAACTGGGGCACAGAGAGGTAGCACTTGCTTGAGGTCACACAGCTAAGGAGAGGAAATGGTGGGATTTGAACGCAGGCAGTCTGGCTGATCACAGGATCCCAGGGTTCACGGGTGAGAGGTTCACTCAGTAAAGTGCTGTAAGAATAGACAGAGGGGGGCTCATTCTGCCTCCCCTCCCGTCTCCCCTCTCCCCATCACCCCATGCTCTGTGGTCACAGCCAGGAGGACAAGGCCGAGGGAGGAGAGAGCATCTGTGAGCCGGGCAGGCAGGCAGGCAGGCAGGCAGGCAGGCGCAGGCAGAGGCTGCACATGCTCAAGACATCTCTTCTGTGGCCAATTAAACAAATTGCAGCAAAACAGCATTTTATTAGTATTTGCCCATAGCAGTCTGGGGCTGCAATAAATTTCCTCCAGGCAGCAGCACAGGAGAGGCAGGCGGAGGGGTGTGTGCGTGTATGGAGGAGAGATCGGGGCCTTTGGAGGGGGTGTGGGGAGCAGGGTGTGGGAGAGAGAGCTGGCATGTTAAGCAGTGGATGGTGGAAGAGAAACATCACGAACGGCCCTGGGGGCTGTTGGATATCGGAGTGGCTGTCTTCCCAAACAACTGCTCCGCTTCATCATAGGCACAGTGAGTTATGAGGCGGTGTTGAGCACTGCACATGAGCAGCAGGGCCCATGAAGCTGCCCGTCCAGCTTAGGCTGGGGGTGGGCAAGTGGGGGTGGGCAAGGAAGCCCAATGCCTGGCTGCAGGTCCCCTGGACTCCATGGCACATGCCCTGTCCCTGGCCCTCACTGTGGGATACCCGGATTGCTGAAGTGGCCTCCTAATTGGTCTCTCTTCCTCTAATCTCTATTCATGCATTTGTTCAAGAAGTATTTATTAAATGCTGCTGTTTGCCAGGTCCTGGAGTGAACTGTCTGTAAAGCATGTTATTCTTCTGTTTAAAACATGTTTCATGTTTCCCCGCTTCCTTCAGGATCAACTCTGAGCTTCTGAACCTGGGATTCAAGACCCTTTGGAAGTAGGCTTCTGCCTCCCGTCCTAGCCTCTTCTGTGGCCACTCCCCTCTACCTCTCTGATGATAACAATAATAATAACAGCTAACATCAAATGCTCAGGCACTGGTCTAAATGCTTCACATGCACAGTCATGCATCGCTTAATGATGGGGATACGTTCTGAGAAATGCATCGTTAGGAGATTTCATCGTTGTGTGCGCATCGTGGAGTGCACGTATACAAACCTAGGTGGTACAGCCTACTACACACCTAGGCTGTGTGGAATACCCTATTGCTGCTAGGCTACAAACCTGTACAGCACGTTACTGTACCTGAATACTGTAGGCAACTGTAACAGCATGGTGAGTATTTGTGTATTTAAACAGAAAAGGTGCAGTGAAAATACTATCATATATGCAGTCTGTCATTGGCCGAAATGTTGTTGTTCAGTGCCTAACTATATCAACTCATGGTGTCCCCAGCACCACCCTCTGAGGTAGGTGCTATTGTGTCAGTCAATGTGGGCTAAGCTCCGTTGTGGTAATAAGCAATTCCCAAATCTCAGCGGCTTAGATCAGCCAAGATCTATGTCCTGCTAAAGCTACCATCCAGTGTGCATTGTTAGGAACTCTGCTCATTGGAGAGACTCAGGAACTTGGGCTGATCGAGCAGTCATATCTCAAACATTGTTGGGAACTGCACGGTGCCAGGAAGAGGACAGGGAGCTCTGGAGGCTCTCACACTAACCATTAAATATCCAGGCCCAGAAATGACACTTCCATTCACAACTCATTAGCCTGAACTAGTCACATGACCCTACCTAACCACAGAGGGGCCAGAAAATGCTCCTCTGCCTGTGCCTGGAAGCTGGAAGGGGAGATAGGCAACAGTGTTTGGCAAAGAGCATTAATGGCCACCACAACTATTATTAGCACCTGTTAATGGATGAGGCCATGGAGGCACAGAGAGGTTAAGCAAACTGCCTAAAGTCACACAGCTAGAAAGTGGAGCTGGAACGCAAACACGGGCATTGCAGCTCCACTCCTGCACAGCAGCCTTCCAGTTTCTCCCATCCAGCTGTCTTCACCCCTGCATGTTTTGCTTGTACATTGCCTCTGCTGAGAATGCCCCCCGATCCCATCTCTGCCTGGAAAACTCCTACTCAACTGCCAAGACCCTGCTCGTTGCCCCCTCTTCTTTCCAGATAAAGGGAACCATTTCCATCTCTGTGTCTGCACAGCACCTGTAGATGCCACCAGCATGGTGCTAACTGCACTGTCATGAGCAGCGTTTGTGCCCTGCCAAGCTCCCCAAGAGCAGAACCTGCTTTATCTTCTTTGCATCCTTGGTGTCTCACATGAGTGTTAAACAGGGACGGGCTGCCTGGCAGGGGTTGGGGGCATTGGGGCCCAGCTGTAGAGTGAGTGCCCACCCTCCCCTCCATTCTGGAAGTCCCGGGGCCTAGGGCCTCCTGGTCTTCAGACCCCAGATTTAGGAACCTGAAGGGAGATGAGGCTGGAGGAAGGGAGGAAAGAGCAGAGCTCTGGAGGGTGGCCTGGGGAGGGAACAGCAGTTCCCTCCCATCCCCAGTGCCCTCCCAGGGCATGGCGGGGGTCACCTGATCCTGGGACCTGCCCTCTGGCTTTGGGCCCAACCAGTCGGGCTGTTCCGGTTGAGAGCTCCCAGCCACTAAGGGTTTTTTTTAACCTAAACTACATTCCCTCCTCCGCCTACCTACCTCTAGGCCCACCAGGCCCACAGGGGTAGCTCAGATCAAACTGGTCCCCTCTGCACCCCACCCCCTGAGAGCAGCATCGCCAGGTGTCAGGAGCTGGACGCCAAGGGCCCCTGGCCAGCTCTCCTCCTGTTGCTAGGGCAGCTTCCATTTGTAGATGGGCACAGGGAGTGCGAGGCAGGGCTCCTCCCACACTCACTGCAGACCACCAGGGGGTCTGGGGCTCAGGCCACACTGCTCTCCCACCTCCGGGAAGGAGCCAGCCACTCAGCTGCCCTCCTGCCTTGCCGTCCTCTCTCCCTGCTACCTCCCCACCTCCCCACCTCCATTCCATTTCCTTCAGGAAAATGTCCTTCCTTTTTTTCTTTTTCCCCAGTTTTATTGAGATAAAGTTGGCAATTAAAAATTGCATATAATTAAGGTATAATACTTGATGATTTGATATACATACACATTGTGAAATATTCACTGTAACCAGGCTACTTAACCTATCCAACACCTCACAGTTACCATTTTCTTCTCTTTCTTTTCTTTTCTTTTTTTTTTTTTGCATGTGTAGTGAGAACACTTAAGATCTACCCTCTTAGCAAATTTCAAGTATACAGTGCAATATTGTTGACTACAGTCACACATTGGTGTACATTAGATCTCCAAAACTTATTCACCTCGCATAACTGAAACTTTATACCCCATTGACCAACATCTCCCCATTTCACCCTGGAATGGAATCCAGCCCCTGGTAACCCCCATTCCACACGCTGTTTCCATGAGTTTGACTATTTAGTTTCCACACATAAGTGAGGTCATGCAGTATTTGTCGTCCTGTGCCTGGCCTATTTCACTTAGCATAATGTCCTCCAGGTTCATCCAGGGTGTTGCAAGCCGCAGGATTTCCTTCTTTTTAAAGGCCAAATAATATTCTATACATATATATCTCACTTTTTCTTTATCCATTCATCTATAAACATACAAAATGTCCTCACTTTTTAACAGCAAAGAGGCCATGTTTCCTTCATTTGGGTGCCTTCCCTGTCCATGGCCGAGCCTCAAACTCCTGGCCTCAAGTGATCCTCCCACCTTGGCCTCTCAAAGTGCTGGGATTACAGGTATGAGCCACCTAGCCCAGCATGTTTTGCTCTTGTAATTTTTCAAACAACGTTGTATTTTTATAGAGAGGGCATGGCACCCACAGGCTGGAGGCCTGGGAGAAGGAAGGATAGAGGCCTTTCCTTTCTCCCAGACCCAACTTCAGGAGTCTTGGGGGGGTGGGGCCATCCATACTCAGACAACAATGCACGAGGGCCAGGTTCCAGGCCTTGGATGACTTGGAGTGGGAGTAGAGGTGATGGGCCAGGGCCATTGGGCCCAGAGAGCAGGGCTTGGAGGCCTCATCCTGGCCTGGCCCAGCCACTCAGGGTGAGAGAAACTAGCCAGGGCTTGAGTGAATGGAGATGAAAGCCCTATTCTCCAACAAATCAAGGCTAGCGAGTCTAGAGTGGGCTTCAGCATTGACAAATGGTGGGTGGGGATGGGGAACATGTCAGCAGAGACCTTGCCCCGTCTGGTTCTATCTCTGTAGCAAGGCTGGAGGTTGGTGGTAGGACCAGGTGAGACCCTTGTGACTGGCTAGAGGTAGAGGAAAATATATAAATATGTACCCTGCGCGTGGCCCATTACATTTACAAAGCACTTTCACATTCCTGAGACAACTTGTCACCACAGCCCAATGAGATATTGTCATCCCCATTTTATAATTGAGAATCCCAAGGTTCAGAGAGGTAAAGTAATTTCCTAGAGATCACATCACTGGTGATAAGTCTTAGCCCAAGTCTTATAATTACAAAATGTGTCTTTTTCTATGGATCTTTGGGTGGTGAAGAGGACAAAGAAACAGCCCAACTCACCTTCCAAGCCCCCTCCCCTGAACAACTGTCTGGAGAGAGCCAGGATACAACAGGGTCCCACCCATTCGGTGGTCCCACTGCAGAACCCACTGCTCCCAGGCTGTCCTCCAGGACA